>NW_017100710.1:1512606-1525995 GCF_001263275.1 Habropoda laboriosa | reverse complement strand
GTCGTGTTTTATGTCATTTTCATCAGAAAAATCTCATCAATATGTTAAGAAAAATTTCGGGATAAAAAACGTAAAATTAAAAAAGTTGATATTTAAATCGCTTGGTTGCCACGACTTACGTTTCATGCTTATCTTTTATTCGCTGTCCTTGTCTACGTTCGGCAAACTACAAAGGCGGGCGCGAGGCTCGAAAACGTAGTCCCTGACTCTACGAGTGTCAGGTTTAGCTTCCTTGCGGTCTGACACTTGTGGAGAATATGCTGTATATCTTAACCCTTTCGTTACTAGCGGACGCCGGGTCAATCTTGACCCAGAGTACTCTTATGAACATGTCAGAAGGAAATTTTACGTTGTATTTCTCATTGATGCTCACTTTTTTTTGCAAAAAATCAATGATTAAACGATCTTTAAAATCATTTCACTTTCAAAAATAGGAGCCTTTGTATACATAATGATAAAGGGTAAGAAAAATGTACAATGTGCAAACAAACAATATTTACTCCACAATTACACAATGGATACATAGAATACTTCTTTTTTTAATTTTTACATGTACCTATATCTTCTGCTGTGAAATCGTAGAAACTGAAACTCGTGTTGTCTGTGTGCAAACACTCGTATAAAACTAACGTTAAACACATTTTTCTAACGCCGAGTCAAGGGAGTAAGAAGAGACGAAACAATAACAGCCGCAACAATATAAACACATGGCTCGAATTAATATTCCGCGCGGATCATCAATGACCCACCTTCCGCTGTCTAAGGATTAATACAACCAGTTACTTCTTCAACGAATCGAACAAGAAACCTCGCTCATCCCGGAAAACCCAAATATAACCCATCTTTCCCAAGCATCGAGGATTGATCTCGCGAAACCGCGCGGTCCCGAAAAAAATAAGTCATCTCGTCGCCGAGCTCGCGGAGGGAATAATAGAGGCGGCACCCTCAGGTTGCGCGGTGCACTACTCGGCCCCTTTGATAAGGAGCACAATCGTGGATTCCATTAGAAGCTATTGGGTACACGGGCCAAAAAGATAGAGACAGGGGTTGGAGAAGCGAGAGGAGCGATAGAGAGACCGGGTATCGGTTGAATTCGGACACGGGCTATCCATTACGAATCCGCCGGCAGAATTCCGTCCTATCAATCTTTGCAAACGCCACGTTTCACCCTTGCTCCTCGTCTCTTTCTGTCCACCTGAACCACCCTTCTTTCCCTCCTTCTCTCTCTCGCGCAGCCTGGCTATCTATAGGCATTGGGTATTCGTGGGATGTTCGATGTCCGAAGGCACGAATCAGTCCGTTAATGCATACCATCGACGTCCAAGTGGCAGAGCGAGAAATTAATAGTCATCCGAACCTTCTTTCTCACGTTTTTCACTCGCCGTCCTCTCTAGCCCTGTGGCTCTCGATTTTCAGGTGCGCCTATATCTGTACTCGGAAAAATATCCGCGGTCGAAATGGACCAGTGTGATATACGTTGGGGGCTGGTGAGCGCTTTTCTTTGGAAAGTGGACGCTCTAGGGGGAACAGTCACTTTGCATCCACGTTGATTCGAGGGTGATAACGCGGTTCACGCTTGGTGTCGATGGATTCTGTCAGGAGAGATGGACGTTGCCTGGAGAGGCCTGCTGGCCAACGATGCTTCATTTGGGGCTGATTTTTTTTCCTTTTTGTGATATGGGAAGTGGCGAGGATTGCTCAGTTGCAAGAATTTGGAAAAATCTTTGGTAAAGATTCTTAAGGACCACGTAAAACAGATCACTTAATTATCTTCTCTAACTGTTGTGGTACGAGAACACTTTTGTACGTACTTTGAATGATCTCAAAGGGTGCATGAGGTGGAAGAAAAATTGTCCGAGAAATATCTACGATCATTGTCAACTTTCGCTGGTTTTTCAGAGTGTGGAATTCAATTTTTATAAAACCAACGATTTGTTATTACGAGTGAATTATAATTTACTGAGAAAGCCATCGTACTTCGTAATTTGATAAGAGAAATGTGCAATGAGTTAGGTCACTGAGTGACTATTTATTATTTTTAACAGAATTATAGCTAATCGAATACCAGGGTGAGAAAACTGACGGTCATCACTTTTTTCTACACTTCTTCCACATTGAATAGTATAATGAATCCACTGTGCTGGTCGACTAATGGGAAAGTATCACGTGAATAGAGATTCCGTGAAAATCGGGGAAAATAGAGATGAGACCGCACAATACAGTCGTCGACTCAATATTGAATTCTACAGACCAATGGGCAAGATCCCGTACACGAAACTACATACGTGCACTGATTACAAAATAATTCATCTCTCAGGAATATTTAATCTATCAAACCATGCATTTCAATATCAGATTTTTCAATTTTATCAATCTTTTCCAAACGAAAGGTATTACGAAATCAGCCCCAAAAGCATCTCCTCTTCAATGCTACATCTACTCTCTCCTCGTTTCCTATATCAAAAAACCGAAAAAAAGAAAACACATCGGATAATAGATCGAATGAAGAGCTCGACTCTCTCTGATCGACAGATACACCCCTTCCTCGAAAGAAACAGTGCCGGAGCTTGAGAGAAACCTGGGGTGGGGTAGCGGAGATAGATAGAAATGGGTTGAAACTTTTGCGAGGAATAGGAAAGATATTCACGGAGCCGCGGTCTAATTATGAGTTGGCAGGATAAAGGTGGTATTATGAGGGCGCGTTCGTGCGGCAGGCATTCGTCGGTAGCGCAAGTTGTGTCGAAAGAGAGCGAGAGAGAGAACGTCGAACGAGAAACAGACGCTTTTGCCTGGTTGCCGCGTGCATAGAAACCCGGAGACTTGGAATTTCTGCGTATCCCCGGCTATATGGACGAACGGATAGACGGGATGCAGCACGCTTGGATGGATGGTTAGGTGGAGAGGCGACGAATATATACGGCGTGTATTGTGCAGGCATATATGAGCGGTTAGGCACGTATTCTGGCTGTCGGTGCTAGGAGGGACGGTGTGTAGCGCGACGATGACGGTGGTGGGCAGGAAAAGAAAGGGCAGAACTCGCACAAAACCCAAATGTTATTCGTAATATTCATCAGACTGACGGCTGCATGGGATAATACGACGCGTATATACGTCGCGGCAGCACGTTAATACGATAATGCCGGTAATGCCCGTATATATCGTAATTATAGCGAAGTCTCGAAGCTATAGGGCCGTTTTCACAGCGACGAATACACCGTATAACCCCCTCCACCCTTCTCCTACGTCTGCTCTTCTTCATCATCATCCTCCTCTTCTGTGCGCTGTTTTCTCCCTTCTCTGCTAGCCCCTTTTCTTCCTCCTCTTTCTTTCTGCTACCTCATTCTCTTTCCGTCTCTCTTCTTCCGTGGATCACGTTTGTTCGCCTCTTTTTCGCCCTTGCTTGGTGCCCTCCTGTGCGAGATACACGCTTTGGCAACGCGAGTCGTCTCTGACGCGAAGGTAGACAAAAGGTCGACTCGGTGCCGACATAACGCCTCTGTCTTTCTCCTGCGTTTCCCTTCTCGCCCTTGTGCGAGGAGGCCGCGACACCGCGAAAACCACGACTAACGAGTACAGGGGGCGGAGAAAGGGACACGACGCCGCTGACAGACCAATAGAAACGTTAGATTCGTTTCAATATTTCCTTTGTCCTTTCATTTCGCGACCCCTTTTTGCTTCCCTGTCTCACTTTCCCCGTTTCTCGCCCGCATCCACGCCGGAGAAAAGAGGCAAGGCCTCTCTTGGTTCCTCGCGGATTCTTTCGTTCCTCTCTCTCTCTCTCTCCCTCTCTCTTTCTTTTTTCTTTTCTTTGCATTTCTTTCTTTCTCCGTGTATCTTTTGCCGCGTCGAGGTCTCGTACACACGAGGCTGTATGCTAATTTTTATTCGGCGAGAGAAAAAGGGCGACTCGAAGATCCGCGCTCCCTCATTGACGATATTTGCGATTATTTATAATAAAACGGGCCGCTTTCACCGTGGCTGTCTGTTGACGATTTTGCCACGGGTTTCATCGTAATTACGGACAATCTCTTTCGCGACGCTTGTTTTTGCCGAGCCGTGCTGGCTGTGCTACCGACGATGAAAACCGATTCGTCGTTTCACCCCGTTCTCAGTTGTGAAGGCAAAGGGCGTCGTGGATTCGACGCCTGTCGCGTGAAAAGCGCACGCTTTGTGCACGGGGGTGTTGCGACGTTTCAAAGATTCGCGGAATCTTTTTCACACCAGACTGGATTTCGGGAGACAAAGTGGCCTTTTCGCGATCCAGACCGGAATTCCAGGAATACCGAGAATTTTTCCTAGATCATTATTGAACTTCCGTGTTGTTTAGTGTTGTTATGTGGAACGTAACGAGAATTGTTGCTTATCTAGAGTATAATTTGGCAAATATTTTTGGTGCAAATAAGTAGTTCGATATTTTTGTCGGTCTCAAAAATTTCAATTTCACAATTTGTACCCCCTCGTCGCCTAAATTTATCATATTTCCTATCTAAAGCAAAAGAATACCAGGATAAGATTAACAAGATTTCCAGAAAATTGGTCGTCCATAAATCCTCGACCTTAAAAATTCCAATCTTTCAATTCACAACTCCTTTATCACCCCAAAATTGACAATACAGTTTCAGCACCCATCCCTTCATTCAAACCAAAAGAATATCAGAAGAAAATTAATCAATTTGCAATCCTCTCACCACCTCAATATCCGCAATACAATACCATAATCTATTTTCTTGGTAAAATCAAAAGAATACCAGAATCGTATTATTAAGATTACCAGAAAATTGATCATCTAATTTCCGTCCAATTTTCCATATCATAACTTCCCCAATTTCTACAAGGATGTCTCATCACCCATCTCTCCACCCAAACCAAAAAGCTACCAAAACCACATCATCAAGATTACCAGAAAATCGATCATGTTCAATCTCAAAAATTTCAATCATCCAATTCACAATGTACCACCCCAAAATCCACAGTAACGTCTCATCGCTCATCCCCTCAAAGAAAACCGAAAGAACGCTAAAACAATGCACCTGCTCGAAAGGAAAAACGTCAGAGCGTATCAGTGTCGGGGAACAATTTCCAATCACCGGGTCGAATCGTCCCTTCTCGTTCATAAATTACCCGTTCGTTATCGATAACCCGATCCACGGGCAATCGTGACTCCTTCAACGGTGATTACCGTTGCCAGTGGATGCCGCGATGACGCGGATCCAAAGGGGCCACACAGAGTCCCGAAGGTGTCGGCTCGACACGTTTCGGAACTGTTGCCACGCTAACGAACGCCCATAAATAATAAAGTTCCACGGGGCTCGCGTAGCTACGTGGAAAGGCACGCCGGACTTGATTTATTACGGCAAGCCTCTCGTCCGACGACGTAGCTGATTGGCGCTCTCGCAGGTGTTGCACCGTGCCACATCTCCTTGCGTGTTTGTTACCTCTTCGAACCGATGCCACGCACCGTCACGTCACCGTGAACGCCTCCCTGTCATCCGAGTCATCGATTGCCCCCCGCGATATTTTCTCGTTCGCTTCATGGGGGCCTCGATACACGCTGTTCCTCCGCTCCGGGACTTGCCAGTGTCTTCTGTGATACGCGAACAAGTTCCGCGGTAAATAATGGGATTTGAGGGGGTTTCGAGTGATAGGAGTTGAGGACATGAAAATGACGACCAGGTAAAAATTAAATTTACGAAAAAAGGGATTTTTTGCGAACCTCTAGCTGAAAATGGTACGAAGATTATGCATTAGATTGGTCTAAGTTTGCTGATACATGTTTTCTGCTTCTCCTGTAGAATGTATAGTTTGGGTTTTACCTGATGTTTATTTTCGTGTCTGCGATTTAGGTATTTTTTGGTTTGAGGAAGTTTGGGGATGGGTGAGACTGTTTGATGGAGGTGGAAGGGAGCTATTTAGATATTAGGTTGATTGGTGGTTGAAACAGATGAGAGTATTGTTTTGGTGTATTTTGTTATTTTATAGGCTAGAAATAGGCCTAAGGTACTTGAGTGTCAGAAATGTTTAGAATGGTTGCACATTGAATGTACAAGATCTGCTGAAATTATTGATGCACCTGAATCATCAGCACTTAAGAATTTTTGAGAATAAATGAACTGTGGAATATTTATAAATCCCATGTAAAGGGTAATTCGGATTCAAAGGGAATGAAATAACTTTGAAACTGAAGAACCCTAATTTCATGAATTTCAAGAATCCTCATAAAGAGAATCTTAAATCTCTTCATTCCTTCTACTTCTGAGTATCAAAAATCCTGTCTTCAACTCCAACAATTCGTCACCCTATCATCATCCTCTGGAACGAAGTAGTTTCGAAACTGAGAATTCTTAATCTCAAGGATTCCAAGAATCCTGAATCTCTTCATTCCTTCCACTTCGAAGTATCAAAAATCCTCTCTCCCATCTTCAATTCCAACAATCACCACTCGCCCTATCATCACCCTCCCCAATTTCGCCAATCCATCATCCCGAAGCACCATCGCGTACACCAAAAAAAATCCGTCGCCTTATTTACCCCTCGAGCTGAAAAACCTGCAAAAGTTCAACCGTTAAGAATCGTCGAAAGTCCCGTTGGAGAGATTCTCGCGTGCACCGTGAGCGGATCCGTTCTCTGGGTCCGCTTCAGGGCCAGTTTGATGGCTCGTCCGGCTGTCAGATACGTCAGGATAGTGCCAGATCGGATCTCCTCGCGGCGGAGAAACGATAGCTACTAATGTACGTCGCGGTGAACAAGAGGTGCCACCCAACGCGGCCACGATAGGAAGCGTGCTGCTTTGATCCGGCCACGGGAGTAAGCGAGGACCGTTTCACGACGACCACGTCTATCTAGTTAAAGCAACTCGACACGGAGATTTCTGTCCAGCTGTCCGTCCATCGACGAGACGCGAACGACTCCTCCGTATAATCACGATGATTAGCCGGACACCGATCGGGTACCGATGGTTACTCGTGTTTGCATTGTTGTTTGGAATAGATAACCGACTGGTCGATCGAGACCAGGATAAACGGATTTACAGAGGGGACTGGGACAGGGGGGGAATCTGCTTCCTTGGTTTTGATTAATGAGACGTTGAAGTTAAGTATATAGTTCGTGTGTGTGTATTGTTACTGTTAGGTCGTGTCGTAAGTTCGTGTCAAATGGGAAAAATATTTTCATGATAGTTTTCGGAAGTTTTATAGCCACGGTGTAATATTTCTACCAAAAGAGTGGAATTTCGTTTTTTTTTTATGAAGTTTAAAAATATTTAAAAGATTTAAAGGCAGATGATTCTAATATAGTGATATTCTAGCTCGTAGCAAGAAGACAGTGTTGAGATGCTACGTTCTAATTTTTTATTTTGAAGTACCTATTGGGTTTAATGTGATTTTACGAATTTAGAGCTTTGTGAAAGCGTGAATTGTTTTGCTCAATTCATACATGCAAAAGGTATAACAAATAGGTGTAAGTAGTATTAGGAAATAGTTGAGCTTTTTGTAGGATCTTCAGGTTTTTCCTAGCTTCTACATTACTGATCACTGAAAACATGTTCCCCTCCATATTTTGGTTCTTCTTACGCTAATGCATTCATTGTTAAAGATTATGTATATTTTTGCCATGATTATTGTTTGGATTTTTATTATTGAATTTGAGTTTCAACCTGTTAGGTTAGGTGAGCAGCCTAGGTTGCACTTTCATAATTAGAATTCCTTATTCTGTCTAATTTGACTACACAAAAAATTGGACATTTCATTTAGGAAAAATAAAATTGATCTCCAGACCTCCTCCATACTTCTAGCCACAAAAAATCCATTGTCACCATTGCCAAGATATCTTTCTTGCAATCGTACGATTTTTCTGATAATATTTAACATTAACAATATTATTAATAAGATTTAATATTCTATTTTGAAATAATGAAGATATTTGAGACGGACAGAATTAGTGGGACACTATTCTTATAAATAAATAAATACACAGGAAAAATTGAATTTTCTTCTGAAATTTTATCAACAACGGACGTTACCGTTAGATAAAAAGAAACACATTTTATCAACAAATATCTCGTTGATTTCGAAATGATCACACCGCAATCTCTCATCAATATTCCCCGAACACGTATGCGAAATAAATTATCCTAATTTCCCGGAGATCCTCGAGAAACTCCATAGCCGGCGTCTCGTCCATTCTCCCCGCGTCAACTTCGAAAACCGTATCGATTTCCATTCGCTCCGATCCCGCTCATAATTCCGACATCTCGCATATATGATTTCGCTCATTGTCGATTATCCTGGGCGAATTTCATTCCTGCACCATGTCTAACCGTACACACAAGCTCGTGTAACATTTCTCCAACATCGATCTCGACGTTCCTCCACCACCCCTCTCTCTCTCTCCCGGAAGCGAACCCCTTGCGCTGCTCGATGTCCTTTTCTTCTGGTCCACGAAGATTGAAATAACATCGAACTCAGGGGTCCTGTGTATCGACCTATCGATACCACCGGATCACCGACTGTACGAGGAAGAGGGGCCAAAGCAGAAGGCAGACACAGATTCGTCCAATAGGAATTCCATACAATGCTAATTAAGGAAAGGGTTTATTCCCGGCCAAAGGGCACGAATGGGAATTTGTAACACACGTGGATCACAATGAGACCGTTTACGAGACACAATGTGACCCGTGGAAGAGGGCTCTTCCTTATTCACCCTTTTGGGTTACTCTTCTTCTTTCTTTCTCGATCGTCGACGACCACGAGCCAAACGATACCAGCGATACAGAAACGTTTCTCTCCGCCGTAGCAACGACAATACAGATTTCTTCGTCGCGCCTATTGTCGTTCAGTGATCTCGTCTCGGAAGTCGCAACGGATCCGTCCTTTCTGCGAGGCGTGCACCTGAGTCGATTTGCTGATTATTAGAAAATATTATTTCTGCATAATCGATCGGTGATCAGAGGCGGAAGGACAGATGTCGGATATCACGGTGGAGAACTGTGTCTAGGAGTGAAGAGAAATCGGTTACTCGAGGGCCTCGGTGTCGTGTTACGATCCTGCTTATTTTTTCCCGTGAGAACGATAGCGATAGAATTCGATTGGAAACGATTCCGATCGTTAATTGGTATTCATCGTTGGTGAATATTCGAGGTAATATGGGAACGAGAATTTTTATACTGGTTTCTTCGTTGACTTCTGGGAATGTCGAGGTGGAGTTGAATAACGATTGACATTGAAATCAATTGGAGAAAATATGAATTAGTCGTGTATCTTTTTTGACTGCTATCTATTGGGTTGATAGTTTGAAAATTTTTTAATCAGTATTTTAAATAAGTAGTCAGTATTTTCATTAAAATATTAGTAAACATAATACTTTGTCAGTATTTTAAATAGATGGTCAGTGCGTATAATAAAGGATTCCAACAAAAATTTAAATTTTATTGACCCAGAAACAAATTAAGACAAAATGCAATTTGATACTGGCAATTAATTATTTATACCGACCTAAATATTCATTCTTACCGACTATTTATTTAAAAAAATACTTCCCATTAATTTAGAAAAATATTGACCTAATAGATAGGAGTGAATTTTTTTATTGTATATTGGTTGATGGTTATTGGTCAGTCTAAGGTCAGCTATGGGCGTGTCAGGATGATTCGGTGGTATAATAAGGTTATCTGGCGTTGTTTAATGGTTATGGTTATTTGGGTCATTCATTGGTTATTTGAGGTAATTTAGAAGTCGTTCAGGGCTTCGCCAGATTTACACGATTACTTTGTGTGTTTGTTTGGAGTCGTAAAGTACCCGTGTCTTTTTCTGTTTAAATATTGTTTCGAACGCATAATAGATCTCTTTGTGCTTAAGATTGATTGCAACGAAGGAGATAGATAACCCTTGTTGCCTTTTCCCTTTTATAGCGTTACAAATTTTTATGAATTAGTTGTATATTATTTCTTTACAAGCACACTACATTATCCACTTAACGTTTCTGCAGAAAATTCATGGATAGGTATAGAATCTGCTAAAATATTCGACAAATTTATTATTTGTTACCGTTGTTACTATTATTGGTTTCCTTCCTTTCACTTTTTCTATTTATTACTATTATTGGTTTTCAAAAAAATCGGCGGAATATTTTTAAATAAAATTAACATTTTCATTTAGAATTTTTCCATTTTCATCCATATTCAATTAGAAATGAAACTTCGTCAGTTACTACTCTGAAAACAAACCTACGACAAATTTTTAACTCATCACATTGGTTGTCAAAGAAATCGGTGAAATTTTACATAAAATTAAATTACAAATTCAATATTTCTCCTTAGACTTTGCTATCTTCTAATTTTCCCAATTTCTTCGACACTTTCTTCTACGTGAAACGACTATATCATTACACAATTACTAAAATCTGAAAGACGGAAATCCCTCACCCACGTCGCTATGAAACATTCTAAAAATTTCGAATCTACTTCCAATGTTTCACACAATTACAATTACGTATTTGTATAGTAATCAACAGCAATTAACCCCTTAACCTACAACAACGTGCAGGTAGGCTGGTGGCAGAGGTTCTGGTGAAGATGTGAGAAAAATTCAATTCGCAACACCGAGGATAACCACGTGTAATTAACCTATAAAGATTACCTTCTGTTACCCGATACAGTACTAAAACAGTAAACGGCTGACACTTAGATCAGAAAAGAAGATCATAGGTCAAGGGGTTAACTTCGATTTGGTAGATTTCCTAATCGAAATAACGAATTGAAAGTTTCCCAAGTTTCTCCACATTTCCCGGAAAATTCTTAACGTAGGTTCTATTAATTCCATTGAATCGTGACCACGATCTCGAACGAAATCTCGCCACCGTGCATCCCCCTCGCGACGTTTCTGTTCACGAAACATTTCGTGCTAAGGGCGTCGTCGACTGCTAACGTTTACCAGCGAATTGTACACAATTCGAGGCCGATTTTCAGCGAGAGAAAGAGGAACGTCTGTCAGGGGCATCGCGGCTCGAAGAAAGCGGGGAAAAAGTGCGCGGAGAAATAAGGGTGTCGAAAGTCTCGAGGCGAAAGTCTCGACCAACCCCCTGCCACCGTCCCTCGACACTCGCGCACACACCGTGTGTATGCGAGAGTACGTGGAGCAGGGTGCACGAGTATACAAGTGTCAGGAACACGTGTCAACGCGGTGCTCTCTCGTACACTCTCGAGCGCTACTTTAAAGATGTCACCGCGACGAAATTGGTCCGGATACATGCGCCTTATAATCCTACGCGGATGCCCCGGTATCCGTTCGCTAATCGTCGCTTTCACGCCCCCCTTCGAACGGGAGTTTTTCGTATTCCGTGTATTCGTGGAAACGCATTTACGAGTTGGAAATGTACAGTACGGACAGGAATTGATTCTAGGAAGTTCCTTGCTAATATATCGTGATTTCATCGATAAACAGTTTTATCTGTGGAGTTGGAAGGGGTTTTTGTTATCGTTGTTTGTTTATTTTCTGCCTCGTGGCTGTGAATTCAGGATACACTTTTACATTTTCCCTTGTCACTTGCACACTCGTTTTTTGGTTACCTATTTCCTAACTATGTATCCTCTTTTTCTTTTGGATGTATTCAAAAATATTTTCTCACTGTGTAAATAAAATATTTCGCAAAATACTTGCTCTTATTGCTATTTTCTATGAAAAGATCGACGCGACACGAAATAAGTGGTGAATTCAGTCTTTTTAGATTTTAATGTTAATAAAGTAGAAATTGGTGGAAAAGTTAGCGAAAATAATACCAATATTATTTTTAATATACGGAGTACCGTGTCCCACTATACACAGAAATAATATTTGCATCCTGTTCACTAACTTGCATGTTATTAACATTAAAATTGTACCAGTTTAAAAACAAAATTATCGACTTTAATGATATTTTTAATGTGAAAATATAAAAAGTAAAGTACCTATACATGAAAAAACTTACTTAAACTTATTTACTTACTTCTACTATATTCCTTATGTTAGTGTTTCGTGGTTAAAGAAACATTTCAATCATCTCTCTTAGACATAGCACTAAATCGATAAAAATCTACACGGATCTAGAATTAGATATTAAATTGGAATAATTATTTGGAATTAAGATGAATTGAATAACGTCGCACAGTAGCATAACAATAAACTAAAAATCTCCCCTACTAAAAAAAAAACACCCCTAATTAAATAGAAACCACATCTCTCCAATCAAACCTCAGCGAAAAACTCTCCGCTACAATTTATCCACCTGATCGTCCTAACCATTTCCAAAAATCTCCCTCCAGTTAAATTGTCCCTCTCTAATCTTTCCCGCGCGTCTCCTTCGAGCGTCTCCTGTCGAATCGACGCGAGATCGTCGCGTTCACAAGAGCGACGAGGTGGAGGAGGAGGAAGCGTAGAGCATGACGATCGAAGGAAAGACAAAGTGTTCGCCATGATTTAAGTATCGGCGCAAACAACATTTTAATTTGGTTCCCCTGGCGTCCGATCGTTGTCACCCTCGCTGATATGTAAATAGACGGGCAAACCGGGCCCAGGATAATTATCCGTTTTTCGCGATCTGTTTGTCGGCCACTTCTCCACATCCCACCCTCTCCACTTCTTCTCCTCTATTTCTCCGATCACTTTTATCCGGCGAGGGATTGGATCGTCCGACGATCAGCAGGAGAGGATCAGGGAAAACTCCGTGGCATTGATTAAGATATTCGACGACGTCGAAACCTCTCCCTCCGCCCCAATATGCCGGTTTATTTTCCCCTCCGCCGTACCACCGTCTTCCCTGAATTGTTCGACGAGCTCGTGGCGTCGTTGCCACCACGAATTTGCATTACGGATTTATTGAACCAGTCTACGAAAGAAGAAGAGGCTTGGGGGGATTGGGAATGACTTCTTCTTCTTCTTTTCGGGTTGGTTATTTGGCTCCTTCTTCCCGCGCACTCTTCGAGGGTCTTCGCGACGTAAATCGCCTAAATTCGACGTTTAATTTACCCTGGAGGATGACGGTGTCCTCGAGCGCGACACCGATTACCGCGTTGGATCAAGATTGAAGATCCTTCGAGAGGTGATTCGATTCGACGACGGTGGAAGCTGTCGGTGAACAATCGAGGTGTAGGTACGATTTTGTCGCACGAGTTTAGGAAATCGTGGTGGCGGGCGAAGGAAGAATTTCGTTTGGGGTGGACTCGGTGATTGGGGTTTATTGTTATGATTGATTGATGCGCTTACCTTGAATTCCGTAATGGAGACGAGAAACAGAATTGTCGTATTTTCTGGGTATATCTATACACTTTCTCGTGTGTATGGAAATTGTTTATTTCATTTTCTGCGCTGTTATTGAAACAATTGTATGTGTAGTGTGTGCGAAACAGAGGAGCAACAGCTA
>NW_017100710.1:1507862-1512555 GCF_001263275.1 Habropoda laboriosa | reverse complement strand
ATCGCGAGCCTCGAGTCGTTCTCGAACCGCGTACGGAGCAGTTTCTTTATATTTTTCTCCGTTTAAGAAATTACCCTCACACAATCAGATTCGTATCAGTTCCCTAGAAAGTATACAATATAAGTTTCAAAGTTGGACAGCTGACGTTCTCTCGTGTATATGAGTGATTTTTACTGTTTTTGAATCTTATCAGATTTTAATGAATATTTTTAAAAGTTTTAAATAATAATGTGAACTGCCTTTCTATTTTAGGATTATTTACGTTTTTTCGAAATTTTCATCGATAATTTGACGATACTTAACGATACTCACCGAATTTTTTCGCAATAGACTTTAAACTTTTAATCTATTACACAACAGCTCTGTTTCGTTTATTCTGCTCATTTTCATACTTGTGGAAATTTGTATTAATCTAATAGCGCAGGATCTTATCAGATTTCAATGGTTATTTAAAAAATTTTCATGAATTTTAACGAGTGATTTGAGCTCAATATTCCACTTACGAATTTAGTTGTATCGATCACTTGTGCACGAATTAAATCTTGCTTGCAATCTATCGCGCAGTAACTCTGTCTAATTACTTCTGTTTACGTATATTTTATGAATATTACATCTTTTACCTGTCATGTAAATTCCACTTTTCATAACTTCTTACCAAAACATGTCGTAATTCTCTCATCGGTCCCTCGTTAACATTACAAACATCGCTGAACAATTTACTTCATTCCAGTAAATTCAAACCTACTGTCAAGTTTTCAAAAAACTATTTTCTATTCAGAAAATTCTTCCATTCTCCCCGCGAAACTTAATAATTCCGTTCGATCTACGTTAATTCCACTGAAATTCCATTGCTCTCCGTGTTCTCGTTAACATTGCCATTTGAATACGGCGAAAACGGATTACAATCGGTCCCCTTCTCTACTTTCCCCCAGAAAATCGTAATGACCGGCAGCGCCGATGTGTTTCGCGTTAAATTTAACAAACGGATTATAACTCGTTGTTGTCGCGTGCGACAAAACCTGCTGGAACGTTGTGGAATTTATGATAAAACTTGGTTCGGAACTGGCGCGGTGACGTCGGATCCCGTCGGGCAAAAGTGCGCTTCGGCGCGATGCGAGCGCTAATTGAAACGTTTGTTTGCCTCGTTTGACGAGCCGCGCTTTTCAGAGAAATTTAATGGCCAGTGACAAAAACAACGTAGTGCCGCGGTTCGATATACGCGACAATGGCCGCGTCGTCCATGTGCAATTGCATTTTGAAAATTGGAGTTCGGTAACGTGCTCCACAGGTTCCGCGAGTTAAGGCAGATTGCGCGGCCCCCGGAACAATAAAAGAACACACCGGCGACACTGCACGCCCGCGGGGACCAAGTTAAATAATAAAAAGTATAACAAGCTGTTTTTTTCTTTTCCTTTTTTTTGTTTTTTGTACTCTTTCGAAGCGGCTGCAACTGTATTGTCGCATCACAGAGTGGAACAAACGAGCATTTGGTAATTGATGTGTGAGAACGTCGATCTGAATATGTCTCGGGAAAAGGTGTTTTTACCGCGACTTTCGCGAGAATTTTATGTGATAAATGTAGCGAGAATGAACGAATTATTTGTGATAGAATTAATGAAATTCGGCGAAGGGAGGATTGTGATGTTTGGCGATTGATCTGTTCGAACGGACGACCTAAATATTTCGGGCAAACGTGTTTTTATCGCGACTTTTGAGAGAATTTTACGAGATAAATGAATTTGTGTAATAGTGAAGAGAGATTGGAATATACCTAAACTTAAGGAAGAGTTTTTAACTGCCTGACGCTCACAATTTTCTCAACTTGATGTGTCAGAAATGATCAATTTTTTTTTAATAAGTTTCCCATTATTCATAATGCTGCGACATACGTATTTGTCACCATACAGAGGACAAAGCGAATGGAAATAATTTTAAAAATTTCCGATAAATTCTTAAAGGGTTGAGACGTTATTCGTATTACTGGCATTTAGATCTCAATGATTTCCATGCGTATTTAGAAATTCTCCAATTTTAATTATAAAGTATCTAATAAAACAGTACATGAATGAATATTTACACTTGTAAGAATGAAAATCAAATAAATCATTAAGATGTGAACCGAGGAAGACGAGTTAACTCATCATTGGTTCATCAATATTTAGAACACAATAATTTATTTAACGAAGGATTGTTAATTTTCAATCATACTTTTGTGTTAAAATGAAATAATTGGTTGCAATATTTAATCACTTTCAATTATAAACTATGTACCTAGACATAAAATAACATCGTATTCACACTTGCAGGAACCAAAGTGAATTGGCTGTAATTCTCATAAACGATTATAAACACTTAATTCGTTATAATTTGACTGTTTACAATTTTCAATCATTTTTAATTACAACCCACAAAAATTCAATCTCTGTTTGAGAGGTCAATGCAGTTAACAGATAAATCACACATTCGAGAAATTCAATTTCAGTCTGATAGAGTACAAAATATCAGAACAGTAGCACAGCTTCCTCTCTTCCCTCTTTCTACCAATATTACCTCTAAATATACTCCATACAACTATCGCTTTACAGCAACATTCACGTGTCTGAAGTTCAAGAAAAGCGTTTGAAACCACCGCTAAACACGGAACCATTGAAATTGAAAATAGGCCATGTTCGGTTTTCGAAAATTCAAGTCGTCCTGTGTTCAGAGTCCCATTGACGCGAAGCTTTCGTGAAAATTCGAGGGAAAAAGATTTGCATGCGCCGAGGAGCCGTGTGCGTGTTACGGTAGAAGCGAGGTAGGAAACGGCGCTGGGTCCATCCTTGCGAGGGACGAAAAGCTGGCCTCTCCCATGGGGACGTGTCCTTTAATAAGCTGTCCGCCATTCAACGGCGATCTCCCTTTTTCATTTTTTTCATTGACGCTCGTGTGGAGCGTGTCACGGACCATTAGCGCCGTAAACCCATTGATAGATTTTTCCTTCTTGAAGAAAGAAAAGGGCCAGCGACAATGATCGCCCTGCACCTGCGCTTTTCGCATACTCTCCGTGCACCTGACGTGGAATTATCATTTTTCCCAGTTGCAAAGAGAACTTCTGGAAGACAGAAGAAGTTGCGAAGATGAAGCGATAATTGAACCACTCTGAGGCCCGAAGTGACTAACTCCGTCGAATTAGATGTGTCAAATTTTTTTTTATTTATGAAGAAAAATTAGATTTGTCAAATTTCTGTTATTTATGAAGAATTAAACACTGCGAAAAAGGCATAGGATTCTTTTTATAGCATGTGCTTTGATATCAAAATTAATCATTTTGGCTTCTGAGTGGCTCAATTATTAATTTGTTGTGTTTCATAGTGTGGGGCTTTTGGTATGAAAGAGTGAATGTGGAGAGAGTCGGTGTGAATGGCCTGGAAAGGAAGAACGAATGGAAGGCGATCGTGCGTGGCGCGTTTGTTTATGTTTAAACAATAACATGGGTTGTCAAGCCGATCTTGGCGTGTGTGAGTGTGTGTGTGTGTGGATGCGTGTGTTTTTGACTAGCGAACGAGAAGCATCGAACCGTAAATATTAAGAGAGCGAATTACATTTTCTGTGACAAATAAAGATAATAATAGTGAGCAGCACCGGCGACGAGTAGGGTACTTTTAATTTAATATACATAAAAAGTAATCAACAAAATCCCACAATAGCTTGATGTTTAATAATTTTTATATATAGTAAATTGTTACGTGAATCTTTAGACGCTATTTTATGCAGTTTCCAAGGGAAGTTCGAAGTTGAGGAAATATTCGTATTGGTTTAATATCGTTAAAATAGTAGGTGATATTGATTTAGTTTAATTAAATCTGTTGAGAACGTAACTGTAAGTTAAGCAATAACGGCGTTTAGTACGATCTACGCAAAACCAATGTTTTGAAACAGGGCTTCTCAGCGCTGCGCCAGAGAAATCGCAGTCGTGTACGAGAAGTCATAGGGGAAGGACGATAAACTATATACACAGCGAGCAACCACATGTAAGCATTAGTTGAACTACAATAACTTTATATTATAATTGAGGGATGGTTATGGAGAATATACTGCGCATAATTAACCTTAACGAAATTAATACGTAATGAACTTTAATACAGTTACGTATAAATTCTTACTTGTAATTCTAGATTTTCTTAAAGTAGCTTTGTTTATCCTTAGTGTTTTTGTTTTCAAGTGGTGCATCTTGTGAAATGATTAAATGATAATAGTTCTCGTCTTTTATTTAACAATTATTCGACAATTCTTCTGAAAAATCGATGTTATTCCTTGAAAGAAATGATTAAACTGAAATAATCCAGCAGAAACTGTTTCATATTCGTTAAATTTGAAATAATATTCTGAATGAAACTGCGGTAAACTTTATCAATGTAACATAAGTATCTTCATACTGAAACGAACTAATTAAATTAAGATATTCTTACACTCCCAAAACCAAAAGCTATCGCTTTATTAATAAGAGAACATATCAAACCCATACTTTCATGAAATTTATATGGTTCCCAGAAAAATACTTGACACGTATTTTTTTCTTAGTAATTGTCGAATTTTGTTAGTAATTATCTCGGCAACTAGGAAATATAGGAAGAAAACATTTTTTCGAACGAGAAATTTAATCAGATAAAGAATTTTTGAATTCGTTTAAAAATTTGTATAAAATTCGTTCGTT
>NW_017100710.1:1468685-1507767 GCF_001263275.1 Habropoda laboriosa | reverse complement strand
AAAAATCGTTCGTTTAGATGCTGTATTAAAATCTCGATCGAATCTTTTCGGCAATTTTCCTTGCCAAATGTTAATCAAATACAGCAGACTCCCGTATAACGCGGTTAATAGGTAGATACGTTACGTAGGAAATCGTGCTGTACGAGAATTTTTCTCATATAACGCGAATAATCTAAAGTAACATGTTTGGAGTGGTCATTACCGTGCCAACTTTTATTTCCTACGTTTTATCAAATAGAACAAGTTTTTTTTTTTAAACAAATGACATATGTACGCGTTGTACGAGAAATCGCCTTATATGAAAACAGTAGTCGCGATATCTTTAGTTTCTAGTCTACTGTATCCTCAAAATCTGCGTTAATTCACAAAAGCACAATTTTCAACGAAACATTTCCAACGAAATTCCTCCACCTATCCAACACCCTCTTCCTTCCACCAACCTTCCCCAAACTCCCAAAACGCCCACCACTCGACTTTCGAAACCTCTCTGGTATAACTGACCAACGTCCGTCAGCGTCCCGAAGAGCCACTACGGTTCCTTTTCACCTGGGTAACTAGGTGCACGCGTGACAAAAAGCTGTTTCTCGAGACCGTTGACCATTGAACGTATTGTTGCATTGCGCGACGTCGTGGCCGCCGAGACGAATTCCCGAAAACGAAAGGTCATTGTGTGCGAAGGAAGAAGGTACACGGCGAGTTTGACGCGCGTCTTGTTACGTGCAGAGTCTCGACAATACAGGAAGAAAAGCCTTGTGACCACGTTAAACGTCCGACAAGAATGAGAAAAAAAAGGGAGGCGAGGAAGATGATTTTTCAGTTGGGTAGAAAGAGAGAGAGGGACGAAATGGGCAAGGATGCGCGAACCGAAGGGCCATCGGTGACGAAATCGTGCTGGTTCCTCCATTCATAAAGGCACGGACCGGGGAAGGATGAATGGGGAACGGGACACTGGTTATAATTTCGCGTTTTTCACCGTTCGCCATTTCGAGCTGTGTTGCTTGGTCTTTTCGAGCCGCGCTCTTTAATATCCTTTTTGTCAGCGGGGCCACGGGGAGATTGCCTTCTTGCCCTCCGGGCAGAGATCTTTTTCGGATTCTCCGAGGGTTTGTCTCTTAGCCGGGAATTTATGAATACTCGAGATTCGCCAGGGGGCGCGAGGATTAAGGGAATTGAATGGGCAAATCGGTGTGAGATAGTTGTTTTTTCTTCGACGTGTATTGAGAGAGTTTCGCGGAGGTTTTTAAATTGTGGGTTTAGCGTATCGTCGGACGAAGGACATTTCCACTTTTCTCTTCGCGTCGCAACGATGTTCTTTCATCTTTTTTTGCGGTGAATCGAACTGGGTTGAGTCGTACCGTACATTTGTGTTATAAATCTAAGTACCGGAAACTAATACATGCATTTTGGCTTCAATTTCATTCAATTCTGTGTTCGGAAAGTGTTACGTGAACTTGATTGCAAAATATTGTCATACTCATCTTGTATAACGTTGTATTAACATTTGTCGTAACATTTGAAGATATTGATATGTTAAAAAAAAGTATTCAAGTATATTTAAATACAAAAATTGAAGAAGTTTTGTAACGATGGAATAATACCTCCATCAAGGAAATAGGAAAAATTGCTACATGGACAAAGTTATGATTAAAATATAATAAGAATTTGTGGAGTGACTTAATAAAAGAAATGTTGTACTTTAACTTGATCACTGTCAGATAGTTAATTTCCACTAAAAGAGTATTCTAAGACTTGCAAGATTAGTGTACTTTCAGGTAAAGAAAGTGGCCATTTTTTTCATTAATTTTGTAACATTATTTCCAATTTTTTCAGAATTCCAAAGTTGTACTAACTTACTTAAACCAAATTCTGCTAAATTCTTTACAACTCATCCTTTCAAAAAAAAGAAAAATCACATTTAATTTAGATGATACACTAAAGATTCACTAAAACTACTGCATTTCTAAATTTCTAATTTTTCTCATTAAACAGTATTACTCCAGTATTTTCAATTTTCTCAGAACTCCAACCGACATGAAATTTTTCTACTCTCTTTACAACTCGACTTTTAAAAAAAAAAGAAAGTATAATAACATTTAGTTCAGCTGACACGAAATCAGCTAAAGATTAACTGAAAGTGCCACATTTCTAATTTTTCTCATTAAATAGTGATATTTTTTCATAACTCCAAAGTTGCATTAACCAACTGACATTTCAGTTTTCCTACTCTCTTTACAACTCGTCCTCCCCCCAGAAAACGAATAATCACATTGAATTCAGTTCACATAACGACTACATCCCAAATTTCCAAGCGTCTCAAACTCACTCCAACCAATCATCCCTCACCCCTTCAATAAAAAAAAAAGAAACGTTCACTTTCAACGTACAGAATCTTCATACCCAAACGATCTCCACATATATTAACTATTACAACACATTCCCCGTTATTCGATCCATTCAATCAAACTTCAACGTTACACTTCTCTCGGAAGTGAACCGAGAGCAACGGCGAAGAAAGGTGTAGAGTTTGAATCTGCCATTTAAACATCACTCTCTCTCTTTCTCTCTCTGCCGCTCGGTAGGAAAATTGCTTTTCATTGAGATTCAAAGTCGTTGGTCGTTCGCGCGACTTATTATTTGCCACGGAAAAAAAGGAGCAGCGGCAGAAAGAGAGAAATTACCATCCGAATTCGGGTTCGACGGTGGCCGACGGTGGCGACGTTCGATGGGCGGTGATCCCGCTTCTGCGATTTATTAGCCGTCTACGAATGCGAAATCAATCCGGCGGCGGTCTGGTTGCATCGCGTGTACACAACACCGGGACGTGTGTTGTTCGGTTTTTGTGCGTCGCGATCGAGGCGTGGCCCGTTAAAGGCGGCCCACGATCTCGAGACGTGGTAATAAACGGTTATTTATCGGTAGGCGGGTTCCGCGGCAGATCGATTGAGTCGTTCCGTTCGCTTTTGCTGTCGTTTAACGAACCCTATCGCTTATGAATTTTATATTACGACGTCGCGTATTCGAGGACAGATGTCGGTCCCGAGGAATACTGATTTTTCTCGCTGTGTGTGAATCGCGCCGATCGAGAGAGACGGTTCGATTTATCGGTGGGGCTCTTTCGATATTAGCCTCTTTCTAATGGATCGCTTCCAGATGAAATTGTCAGTAGCGGGGTGTAAATTAATATTGAAAACGGGGGGTGAGATTTGGGGCGGCGAGTTTTAGATAATTCCAAGGAACATTCGGGTTTTATTTAATGCACGCTTAACCGGGGGATTTTTTGATCGTGGTATGGTATGATTGATGTAAGGGATTGTAGGGGATGAAATGTGTTACAGTAGGAATTGTGATGTGAGGAAATAAGAGAAATGTTAGTTTTTTAAGAAGTTTGGTGGAGGTTTTGTAGTGACCCTTTCGTGGCACAAAATTATTACGGATGTCTTGGTTTATTGAATATTAGTTTATTTTTAGAGAAGTTTGTTCATAGTTACCTTTCAAATAGGTAGGTGCTCTTTTAGGCTACAAAATTATTACGAATGTTTTGGTTTACTGGGTATTTTATTTATTTATATTTGACTCTTGTAACTCCAAATTACTTAAATTTGCATATTTAATCATTTATTTCATCTTCTTAATCTAATTGTAACTCTTTTACAACCAAGTTCATTAGACACTTTATTCATTTATATTTAGTCCTTTTGATTACAAATTACTTACATTCTCATATTTAATCATTCATTTCCTCTCTTTCCTAATTTTCTCTCTTCATCTCCTTCGCAGCACGAATTTCATTTCCCACGCATTCTTGCAGCTACTTATACAATCTCCTCAACCAACTAAATCGTTACAATTACTCCCGGTCTTCCCTCCACTTAATTTCCTACCCCAACAAATTTGCCCCACGAAACAAACAAACAAACAAATATCAGTGTTCGAAACTTTCGCGCCAGCAGCTTGCCGTACATCGAGCAAACAAAGATATCGCGTGTAATGAAGCGGCATTAGAAGGATCCTAAATCCATGTTTCAGAGCAATGAACCATATGTCCATAACCAGAGGCAGCTAATCGGCAACGAGGCGGCGCGGCGGCAACGAGGCGAACAGTGGCGAACAATGGCGGCGGGCCGTGAGTGTAAAATCAGCGCGAAATTGGCGCGGTTCGAGCGATTTGACATCGTCTATTCTGGCGATTGGCGCAGCGTGTGCCATTTCGATGTCGCTTACACAGGGCCCGGTCCACTGTCATGCAAAACCACGACACAAATCTCGAATCCCTCGATTCGATTGCCATTCAAACGTGGAATGGGGGCTGGTGACTGTGGCCTGGCGGGACGCGAAATCGAATTGAGTCGAATCGATGTTTCCAGCCGCACTCTCCTCTCATGCAAATCCATCGATCCAACTATCCCTTTTTCTTTTCTACTTCTCTCTCTCTCTCTCTCTCTATCTTCTTTTTTTACTTCATCGACGTTCTCTATCTCTTTCTCCGTCGAATTTATACAAAAAGGTTATTCGACAGAGATCCTTCTTCTCTGTCCATTCTTGTACGTTCTTTGCCCTGCATACACGTCACTTGCCCTCGCGTTTCGTTCGCGTCACAGAAGGGCGAAAGTCGTGGAATAGAAAAGAGAGAGAGAGGAAAAAAGGGAGCTGAATGTTCAGGAGCAGGTAACGCGCACGCTTACGACCGACGCCAGGAACCGAAAAGAAGATCCTGCTGACGGTATGAATAATTTCTAATCGGCCGTTAACGTTCTCCCCCGATCCATGGGGTAATTCGACACGTATTTCTCTACCGTGCATAGAGCCACCTCCCATCGAACGGTTACACGGATGTTCGATTCCTTTCGGTGACATTCCACCTTTCTGTCACCCCTCTTTTCCTTCCTTTTTTCTCCTCGCGTTGCTCTTTCCGAGTTGTGATCGGGAACTCTCGAAGAGGATCGAAAAGTGGCACGTCGGGTGAATACGATTTACTGCTGGTACTTGAGCATTTCTTATAGGTGTCGTTGTGTAAAATTATTTGTTGCACGAGCATTTCTCTGTATGCGTGTTATTTGTATTACAGAGAGAGGTTTGTTAATTTTGTTCCAATACGTTGATAAATTTTTTGTTCCTTTCGGTACGTTATTTGTAATAATTGTAGAAAATTTTCTTGTAACATGTTTTATCTTAATTTTTGTGCAATACCTTTTTAACACCGTTAGATACGTATTTATAATGAATTGCTTTTCAGTAGGACGACACGAAGGACGTGTTTTAATTTGTTTTAATGCATTGAAAAGTTTTTGGATGGATCTATATTGTAGTGAATAATTTTTAGTTTATTTTAGTACGTTATTGGCAATTTTAGAAAATTTTATTCCATATAATGAACTGTTTTTCAGTTTCGTATTATTTTTATAACTATCTGGCTGATTCTTTTTAAAAATTTGATTACCTAACAATGTAGAAATCTTCGATTTAAAACATACATTTTTCACTAATTTTTAGGATAGGAATGATTGAAGTGAAACAAATTTTATCGTTTCTCTGGAAAGTTGGAAAATCTTTCTAACCTGAAATTTTTATAGCTCACAATTTTTCACATTCTTTTACTTTAAATACTCCAAACTCGTTACCTCTTACTAAACCCTTCAAATTCAAAAGTGAATTAACAAGCAAAAGAACAAAATTCTCCAGTTTCTTAGAATTAACTTTGTGCCCCGATTTTCGTGGAAGTTCCACGTTGTCATTGGTAAAAGTGTCGAAATGAACAGTGTCCATCGTTTTCCTCAAAAGTTTGATTAAACCTCAACCATCGAATGTCCACGAATAAGATTCCGCAATTTCCTAACAAATCGAGAAGTCAAAAAATCAGCAACATCTCTTCCTCAAAGTCCACAATATTAGATGTAGAAGTAAATTCTTTCCGACTGGATTCGCATAATTGTACCGACGGTATTCGCAACCTGCCCGAAAAATGGTAAAAAAGCTCGTCAACAATAATGAAAATTTTTCGACGATTCGTACGATTTCGACACCTAATACCTCTCAAACAGCCATCGATTCAGTCAACGACCCGACATTCCCACGCAAACATCGAATCATTGGTAGGAAATTTCGCGGCACGATTCGTGAACGAGGGTTTCCCAAATCGAAAAAAGGGCAGAAGAGAGCGACGAAGGGGCGAGGAAGATGGTAGGAGAGAAAGGAGGAGAATGAACGACGAGTAAGAGAGGGAGTGACAATGCCAGTAGCAGCAGGTAACAATACTTAAGCTCGCTTCCTACAATAAATGCTGCAAAGGGGCCGCCCTCTGTATCCTCGTTCATCCGCGCCTTTGTGCCGCAGCCTCGGGATCTCTCTTCTCGCCGGCAATGGGATTTATTAACAGCACGACGAATTTATTGTTGCCCCGTTAGACGAAACTAAATCTCCGTCTCTTTGCCCCATTCGTGCCTTCCTCAGATCTTCCTTCTACATTGCGTTTTTATCGCCGCTGGTTGCTTCGTTGCTTCCTTCGAACATTTGTTTCGCGCCCTTGGTTTTCGCAGAGTAGATCTTAATTGCGCGAATCTGATCCATTTCTGCATAAGTGGGAATGTTTGGGTAATTCTTGAAATTCAATTTCTCTTGTGATTTTTCAGTGACTGTATTTCTTAATGGAAGGCACTCGTCGCTTGAACAATGCGTTAAACGAAAATGATCGACATTACGTATAGTTTTGGCTTAATAATTCTCAGACTTTTAAATAAAAACTGAAGTTAGAGCTGAAATTGAAGTTTACTACGAAGAGAATTCACTTTTGTTATATCTTCACCGTAATCTACATCACGAGTGTGACTCGTTATTACAAGGGGAGGGATTAACCCTTTGCACTCCGAGCATTTTCTCACTTCTCACC
Source organism: Habropoda laboriosa (assembly GCF_001263275.1). Lineage (NCBI taxonomy): Eukaryota > Metazoa > Arthropoda > Insecta > Hymenoptera > Apidae > Habropoda > Habropoda laboriosa. Next base: position 1,500,884 of record NW_017100710.1, on the reverse strand, counting down.
TTTGCAGTGAATCTTTCGAAAATCAGGAATTTTCTTTCGAAGTGAAAAAATTTGAAATCTTCGTGAAATTGTTTATTTTAATTTCTTCTGTTCGTTCACTTTGTTTCTGTATAAACGAGACTTGAAAGGAGCTATGATGCATATTACCTGCGCCAGTAGAGTGCAAAGGGTTAATAAAGGAAAAGTGTCTTGAGAAGGAGTTAACAAAGATTGTTAGGTGTGAAATCATTTTGTCCACCTATCAAACCAATTATTTCTTCTTCACACTGTTCATCAACTACACCGAATAATCAACAAATCAAAAATTTCTCCCACATCTGCGACACTTTTAAAAAATCCCAAAACTCTCTAGCTTTCTCTAGAATCCACCACGAAACACCAAAGAATTAATCGTTCGGACACGTCACAGCATCGTTTTCACGTGTTTTGTGAGGGCGTCGTAGCCCTGGCCAACACCTGCCCTCTCGACGTGACACAGAACTCCTTTCCATTGTGTCGAGCTTTTCTCCGATCTACCTGCTTAGCAAGTCTCACCTCCAGCATCTCTCTTTCAACGAAAGCATCCCCGAGCCACACGTTTTCCGCGCGCGTGTTTACGCTCGAGGAGAAGAAGAGAGAGAGAGTATAGAAGGCGTCAGGTTTCATTGAGGGTGGCTGGGAGAAGGAGACAAGTCCGTGGGTAGAAACAGCCTAATGGCCTGAAAATCCAAACCCACGCGGATTCCGGATGCCATCGGTCGCCTGGCCAGACCGCTGGGCGCCTTTAGGATAAAGAGGAGTCTTCCTTTCTCTCTCTCTCTCTCCCTTCTTTCGTTTTTGGCGGGAACCACCGTCCATTCAGGTGGACTGGAGTCGATTCTTAACACCTCGATGGAGCAGGTATTCCTGAAGGAACACGTTGTTGATGGTCTTAGAATGGAATTTCTGTATTATGTGTGATTTGGGGGGGATGTGTGGTGGTTCGACTGTTTGCAATTTTTTGAAGTTCATTTTCTAGAGATAAGTTGGAAGCGTATTTGGCAAAATTTGAAGTGGAGTATAATATTTGGCAGAATTTCAAGTGGTGTATAATATTTGGCTAAATTTAAAGTGAAATGTAATATTTGGCAAAATTTGAAGTGGAGTGTAATATTTGGCAGAATTTCAAGTGGAGTATAATATTTGGTAAAATTTGTAGTGAAATATAATATTTGGCATACATTGAAGTCGAGTTGAATATTAAAATATTCACGGGGCAAAGTAATTTTTAATAATTCGATGTGTCCCTTTGGTTTGAAGTGGATTTGGCAAAATTTGAAGAGAAAATATTGATGTATGGGGCAAAGTAATTTTTGAGATCAGAATAGACCAATTATTATTTTGATTTATTATGTGGTACAACAACTTTGTTGTAACTATTTTTTTAGATTTTGTTAAATTTGGGACAAACTTAAAGTTTGTTTAGACCTGGTAATCTTTTTTTCAAGCTGAATGAAATTGATACTAAAACTTGAAAATTATCCTTTTTAAATTACTTCTCAGAATTTCCAGTATTATTTAGAATCTCAGCCTTCAACAATTTTCCAAGACTTTTCTTCCTTATACGTCTAATTTCATTTGAATATAATTAATTGTTGAATTTAATTGTCATAATTTATGGAGAGAGACTCAAACAGAGAAAACCCAATTTCGTAAAAATACATATATTCCTCGTAAACATGAAACCAAGAGAAGAATTTTTAATTAGTTATTTCATCAAACACAACTCTTCAAAATTCACGGATTCCTATAAAATCGCCACAAACCGTACAACTTCCACAAGTCAAAACACCCCAAAAATAGACCATCATGGTAAAAATCCCCCTCGTCTCTAAACTCATTCAAATTTCCATCACTCCAATCGATTCCGATTTCATCTTCATCCAAACGCAGCGTACAATAAAATTAGCAGTCCCACGATTGAACGAGCGACTCGACCGGTCGCCCCTGTAAATAAGATTACAAAACCAACGAAAAAAAGAAGAAAGAAGAAAGTAGGAGCGAAAAAAATGCACGCAGGGGACGAGAGACCGCGAGAGCCACAAAGGGCCGCCGCAAAAGAGAAGACTTTACCGGGTCGTTGCACGCTTTTCCGCGAGGATCGAAGCAGATAAGAGATCTACGAGAGAATAACCTCCCCTTTGTGGCGAGTCGAGCGACCGTGGCCCGTTCTGCTTATACCCCCGTTCCACCACGATTTAAAGTTACACGTATGTACGCGCGAAACGTGTGTACGCGCCGGATAATCCGATCGCGGGGCTATTGTTGCGGATCCGCTCGACGCCCACCGTTCTCCGCGTAAACTTTACGAGCACATTTCTCTCTTTCTGTCTTTCTCCTTTACGTGGCCTCTTTTAATCGGTAGCCATCCACCGGGGTTAACGTTCAACGTTTTTCGATCGTAATCCCTTTACTTCCGCGGATCTGAGCCCGGCTGATTCGCGATACGCCGTTTCGAGCGTTATTCTTGAGGGTAAATTAAGTATGGTCGGTGTTACTCTTCGATGGAGTCGCTGGACGAGTTTGGAGATAAGATTGTTGGGAGTAATTGTGGTTGAAACTTTTGAGAGACAGTGTTGAGGTTTTCAGTGTTGTGTGGTTTAACCCTTTCGCTGCGACAGATTTTAATACGTAACGCGTGTGGCAGACGGTGAATTTTTAATTGTGACTGCAAGATTTGTTGCTTTGGCTGTATCGTTTTAAAATTCTGTTCATTCGATTAAGGTGGGAATGCTTGAAGGATGAAGTTAAGTGTTAAATTAAGGTGAAAGTGAGTATAATGCGAGAAAATTTTCAATATGCAATGAAAGACATTAGAATTGAAATTTTTTCTAACTTGGTCTATTTGTGTAGATCTCAACTTGTTTAGCCTATTTGTACACTTGTATTATACTGTATATGAATTTTTAGTTATATTTTTACTATATTTGAGAGGAAGGAAGGAGAGATACGAAGTGCACATTTTGGAAGATAGATCCTGATCACTTTGAACGAACTAATTATCCTTTTTATAGAATTTATTATTTATCTACCAATCATCACGTCTGTAATATCAATTTTTGTTGGAGTCTTGGGATATGAATTCTACTGGTCAAGAAACGGTTAAATATTAGCCACTCAAACTTGCTCTCTTACCAGATTCTTAATTGTCAATCCACAATGTCACGAAATAACAAAGACCTTATTATCTCCAAAGAAACCACTTGAAATATCTAAATACGAATGTAACCTCAAAAACCCTGAAAGGAAGCAGAAATCTTGAAAATTCAGCAAATCAACAATTCATTATCTCCAACGAAACCATTTGAAATATCCAAATATAAGTAATATCTAATCCCAAAATCCCCGACAATAAGCAGAAATCTTGCACAATCCAACAAACCATCGAAAGAACACGAAAATCCCTGCATCTGTCACAGGAACCTCTAATCCCGAAAACCGTGAAAGTAAGCAGAAATCTCACAGACTCCAGCAAACCGTCAAATGAACGCCAAAACTGGACCCCAACGTCCCCACATCTGCCGCAAGAACCTCTCTCTCCTAATCAAATCTCTTAAACACTTCACGAATACCTAGCAACTCTCAATAGCGGACCTCCGTTGATCCCCGAATTACCAGAGGAAGCAATATACCTCCCGATCTCGAGGAATAAAGGAGCAGCACACGGCAGCGAACCACCCTAAGAAATAGATCTCCTTTCTCCTAAGCGATCGTTCCTAATCTAGAAGATGGCCTGATAACGTCAGTCAATTGGCGATCGACTGACTCGAGCTTGACTCTCCCCCTTCTCTGGTTTTGCACCCTCCCTGCCTCCCTGGCCTTTTGTGGGGAAAAAATGTAGCCAAACAATCGGATAGCAGACGGCCCTGGCATTGTTGCCCGGGACTAAATGACAGTAGGAGATCCTTCAGCCGTAGCGGCGCGATGCGGATCTCTCGATGGCTTCGACTTCCTTTCTTCGGGCGTAATGAGATGTCCCGAGAGAGAGAGAGAGATGCGTCGTGCTACGGTCACACGTACAGTTGGAGGAACGTGTACGTATACGGAAGGATATAGTGGCCTCTAGTTGTGTATAGAGGTTAGGACTTAGTGTGTAGGTAGATAGAAATACAGAAGCACCCCCTGAATCGGATTTTTCCCGATGCAGGGGAAAAAATAGGAGGATGTACGTGGACGGTAAACGCTGTGAAAGCGCCGCCGGGACGTTTTGTTGTCGTGCACCGGTGGTGGCTTCGGCTCACCGTTCCACGCTTTTCCGCGTTCGGCGTCGCATCGACTAGGATAGGCCGGGGAAAACGCGGTGAGTTAGCGACTTGGTCCGAGCCGCCGCCATTTGCTCCCTGGCATTTGCATTTCGTTCGTTGAGAAAGAGAGAGAGAGAGAGAGGGATGTACCAGGGGCCTGGATATTTTCGGAATGGGCATTGTGCGTGGAAAAAATTGGCATTTTCAATTCCAGAGCAACGAGTGCTTAGCTCGGCTTCGCTTGTTTGGTGTTCTGGATGATGCTTCCGGTGATGCTGCTACCCCATAACCAGGATAATTGCAAGAGTGTTTTTTGGGAATGGAGGTGGATTGATTGAGGTGGTTTCAGGGAGTTTGGACATAGGAGAGAGTTGTAACTCGCTGATTTCTTTGTTATTAACGAATATGAAGAATATTTAGCGGTGAAAATGTGAAATAAAGGAGCCATGAGGAATGTAAATGAAAGATTTTTAGATCATGTGAGATCTTGTGAGAGATACAAATAGTTAAATACAGTAGGTACTCTTGATGTAACTTGTGGCCAATTTGAATTAGCTGATTATAATGTAATTATGCAGTTTCATTCTGGACCTTTGCATTTTTTTCAAAGTAGCATTGCTGTGGAATATTCTACGTTCATTTTAGGTATTTGTTACATTCATTGTAAAGGTTAAATCGAATATTTTCTTCCTTACATTCTCATTGGTGAAATATGATTTAGTATGAGATATGAATTAATGTAAATATGTTACTTTTTGAATATTGCAGGTTGAATAGACGATTCCTTTACTTATCAATATTTTATTATTATTTCCATTCGGAAATTTATTACTTGTACAGGAGGCACGATTTGGGAGACCGGTTGCTTAACCCTTTCAGGCTCGGTATAAGCAAAAATATGTATTTAAGGAGGCAAATGCATTATTCTATAATAATGCAAACCAGTCAAGAACTGAAGATTTCATGTCAAACACAAGGAACCACTACTGAAACAAATATGAAATAGTGGTTCCACAAGAAAATCTCTATTACACAAAATATTAAGAATCGGCAACAATTTTAATCAGTACCTTTCATTTTACTCTTGAAAAATGTGCGTATTTCGTTACGATTAAATCTAAAAATTTAAATACCCAAATTATTTCATCCCTTTAAAAACCAGCAGTGAAAAATTCAATCAAATCGTACACAGCATCCCAAAAAAATATCACTTTCAACAAATAAAACGATCCGTCTCTACTATCATCTCAACCACCATAAAATGAACATTGTCACAAGGTTCAAGAAATGATCCCCTTGAAGCCCGGCCGGTGGACAAAGAGCACGTGAACAGGAGCAAGGATTCGCGAAAAGAAAAAACGGCCACGAAGAGACGTCCAGCGGATACTCAACGCGAATTCTTGATAATATCGTAAGCGGATCTTGACGGATACGAGCTTAATTTCGCTGGAGAATCCGGACCGTCGTGGCACCAGCACAAAAAGACGGACACACGCGCGACCTACGTTTTACGTATTACATAGCCGAGTGACCCGTCGAAGAGAAGCCATCCCACGAGTCCCCGAATTCGGCTTATCCAGGATTTCTTTCTCGGTTCGCGCGTGTCTGCTCTGTAAGAATACACCTGCCCCACGAAGAGACGGCAATTCCTCTTTCTTCGAGTTTCAACGACGCGTGGAACGTATGAATTTCAGACTGTTTTTTTTGCTTTGTTGTTCGCTTTCTGGACTAGAATCACGAGAAAGCGTGCGCCACGATCATTATCCTCTTTGTCCGTGGATCTTTCAGCTGGTTGAAGGTGGAGCATGCGTTCGGGTTGTTTTGAATTTTTATCGTGGCCAAATTGGAGACATGTGGTGGTTATTTTGAATGTTATGGAGGAAGCGAAGCGGTAAATTTGTTGTGGTACGTTCGATTGACTGAGTTCACCTGGACGAAATTTGGCGATAGAGCTCCAGAGTAGGTATGTCATTTAGAAAGGATGAAAGGATTGCTTGATGTGTAAGTATTCCTCTGAGTTTGATTGGAAAATTGGAAAAGTTGACGAAACCGAGAATTTTTGAATAAAATGGTAGGGGAGAGTAGGGGAATTACGAACGCCTAAGGAAAATGTTGAGTAAAACAATATATTATAAAGGTAATAACTTTGTTATTCTTTATATACAAAGGCATATTATCTGTTTATGTAGTTTTGTAATGAACTTTGACAAAATTTAAAAATACAACCAATTTTTAATAGAAAAACGTACACTTCTCTCCGGTAGGTTCGAAATTAAATCACATCAAACTCCGTGATTAAGAAGAATCTTCCAAATGCTTCCTAAGTTTTCTACATTCTTCAATACCATTCATTCTCTATTACTATTACTTACATTAATTCTCAAACTTTAATTTAAATTCCCACGACACTCGTGAAATCAGACTATCTCCACCTGAACCAGTCGTCCTCTAATTCCCCAAAACTATCATTCACTATTTAGGAACTACCATTAACGTTACACAACCGTTTGGTCTTCTTCATCGTCTCAGTTACGAACACGTCAAGCTGAATTTTGCATTTCAACGCTCGAAAGCAAAAAATTAAATTCGATTCAAATGGTACCATTACGATTACACTACCCTTTGATCTTTGCCACTATCTTAATTAGGGACAGAGACACATCGAGTTGAATTTTTCGTATCAACTCCCAAAAACAGAAAATTAATCTAGATTTAAAAAGTACCATTAACACTACACTACCATTTCGTCTTCATTACTATCTCAATTATTGGAAAAGACACGTCGAGTTGAATATTATACCTTATCGCCCAAGGAAAATTACCCAACCAATTCAAAACGTACTTAAAAATCGTTACACACCAAACCAAACCAAACCACACCTAACCAAAAAAGAAATGCTCAATATCATCGAAACATTCGTCGTGATTACTAGAACACCCCGTAGTCTCCATCCCTGTCCACTTTGTGTACCTTACGAGCAACTTGATCAGTAATTCTTCTTCGCGCAACCTCTCCTCGAGCTTACCGAAAGAAAGCCGGAGCAACGTTACAACCACTACACTAACCAAATCGAGGATCTTCGGAAAATTCGAGGGACCATCGGCTGGATGGATCCGTGGGTACACAAATGTGGAATTCTTCTCGAGTAGGCGGCACACGTCAGCGCCGTAAGATGTCAGAGGTTGTGGGTGGCGCTAGGTGAACGAGAGAGAAAACGAACGGGCAACAGAGAAAGAGAGAGACATACAGAGGAAGTAACGGCGGAGGGGTGGAAGAATCGAAGTAGAAGAGAGACGGGAATTTATCCAGGAACGTCGCCTCCTCGCAACCCGCGATTTATTTGCCTGGGCTAAAAGCTTGAGAGCCGGCGTGTATTCCACGCTGGGAATACCAACCGGCGATGTATTCTGTATTCGTGTCGTCGCATTCTCATCCATCAATTCCACGTATCACGAAAGAGCGGGGACGACGAGGGAGAAGAGTAACGGAGGCTGGCTGGTTGGATTCTAGAGAAGGCGGCGGTGGGAGGGAGAAAGAGGAAGATTTTTTTCTTCATTGTTGGCGTGGTTGTCATCGTCGTCGCCATTCGTCTGGTTTATTCGCCGCGGCATTGTTGTTTCTCACGGATGCAAGCACGGCCCTTTTCTTCGCGCACCGTACCGCGAAAATAGGTGAACTTTCCTCCTCCTCCTCCTCTCCCTTCCTTTTTCTCTCCGAACGACCAAGCCTCCTCTTCCTGCTCCTCAGCTTTTCACCCTGGCCTTCGAAAACGCGACGTCGAGGAAAATGGAACCGACGAGGGGTAGTTTCGCTCGTTAATAAGACATGTTTCGCGGATGAGAACTGTCGCGGTGCTAGAGAGATCTTGGCTAATTTGGCACGAGGTGTCGTGAGATCTTGGCTATTTTTTCGCATTCGCATCTTTTCTGCGAGTTTTCTTTGTCTAGTTTTTGGGGATTGTAATGAAAGTGTAGGAAAAGTGTGATTCGGTACGTAGAAAGTTGCCATATTACACGGAGTATTTAAGAGTTTAAGGTCTCATAGTTCCCAATGAGAGGAGAAAGAAATGCTGGACCAACAGGAATCCTGAAACCAATCCTTTCGGTGCAAAATCTACTTTTGTATCTAGAAATGTTCGGTACTTTAAACGAGTTTCACACTTTTCAATTAATGCGTGACAATATGTAAATTGACCTCCGAGAAAAAGTGGATATGACGAGGTAGTCCAGTGTGTGGCAACCTCATCACCTCACTTAAATCCTCTGCATTTCTTTCTGTGGAGATACTTAAAGACTTTAGTCTACTTGTCAATGATAAGTAATATAGTGTACTTACTAGAACGAATAGAAAATGCATGTCGTACAATATGAGAAGGAATATCCAGGTGTCAATCTTGTATCGAAATCTAAGAGAGATCTTTAGCAAATGTGAAAACGAACTTTTGTGTTTTACACCGAAAGAATTGATTTTAAAACCCCTTATAAGCCCCTAAAGTCTTAAATAGTTCTTCTTCGACATCCTCTATAAGAATGCGTCACTTATAACGCGAACCAAGGCGACGTTAGAAGGTTTGAACATATTGTCGGTAATATGCCAATATCCATAAGAGTGTCGTTATTAAAAAACGGACATATAACAGTTGAAGTATTAAATAAGAAAGTTGGACAAAAATAGACCAGAGAATCCTCCAATTATATCAAGAATAGCAACGTTAGGTATACGCAGGTTAAGAATTCCCGTTTACAAGATGTATAACAAAGTATCGGTAATCTCGGTAATCTCTGCAGAGAGCATGCAAACTTTCAGGTATACGTTCTCAATGCATAATCCATCAGATATATAAATCCTCGCATTTTTATTGAAAGCGGATGAGATCGTGCTGTACCGTCCATTGTATCTTCGACAAAGTGACCGAACAATAAACCTAACCGAGAATATACTTGCACTGAATGCACACTGTCTCGTTAAACAACGATTTCTTGTTCGGCGAAAGCGGAGAGGAGAACATTCTCGTAACCCCTTCAATTCTTCTCTAGCTAAGTCTTCCTTAGCGATACAAATTCAATATCTACCATTTTTACACTGGAAGAAGAGAGTATCATCCGTAATCATCCTCCCACTCACCTTTCAACCGTTGTACAGCGTAAAGCAACCGCCTATTATGCAGAATTAATCGAACGGTCCCGAAAGAATGGCGACAGTTTGCCTTCCGGTTGATCGAGCTGCTCAACGACGCCCCGTTGTCTGTAGAAAAACACCCAAACATTCGTTTTAAGTAACCGCAGGAAGGGGACGGAGGCTTTTGTAGGTGCAAATTCGCATGTAAGTAGGTGGCAGAACGATCCCAACGGATCCTGGGGCTCCGACGGACGCTTTTAAAGGGCTTAGCGCGAGCATTAGCCGGCCATTAGCCCTCCTGTTCGCCTTTGTTCCAGCCTGATGCGTACACGCCGCCGCTTCCGGGATTTGTCGCTCGACTGTTATTAATTATTTGCGGCTCACCAGGCTGGCCCACGAGCCTTGAACACCTGTAGCCCCACGAGGAGAGACCCGATTATTGTGCCCACGTCGCGAACAACCGTCCGGTGATTTTGTTAGGACAATATGGCGCCGCTGTTGGTCTTTCGATTCGTGTTACATCGCGTTATTGTGGAAGGGTTCGTGGCCGATGGGGGATTTAATAGGAAATTTCGGGATGAATTTAGAGACTTTTTTTTGTGGAAGTGTGATAAGAGACGTTGTTTTAACCCTTTCGCGACTAATGGGGTGTATATGTCTCACTTGAGTGTTTGAAGAAAGATTGAACTCAATTTAGTGTCCATTATAGACAATGATAATGTTTAAAGAAATGATACTGTCATGAGAAGTTGAAGAGTTATTGCTGGACAAAATCTAAAATTTGGTAGATTTGGGAAACAAAAATATTCGTTGAAAGTTACCTAAATTTCTAACCATTTCTGAAGTTTCGGTCCTGAAAACAATTCTGTCACGAAAAGGTTAAGATGTTTCACTTTTTGTACAGGGTGTCCCATTTATGACGAGTATCTAAATTATTTTCGCAATCTATCGTTTACAATGAAAAATACAAAATAATAAACATTTTCAACAAAACTGTCGTCGTAAATTGCGCTTCTAATTGTCTAGTTGACAAAAGGGAGTGAAATGTTACTCAAATTACTTAAGATTTTCAACAATTTCCACCACTCCCACACTGCCCAATAACCCAATCGCAAACAAGAAACACTTCATCCAATGATCAAACACTAATACCGCAATCCTATTACGAAAACTCCTGAAATTTCTCGAGTTCCATCCCACTAAAGCGCTAATACCAGCGTCCTCATCCCCAACAAAGAGATCGAGCAGCTTCCAAGCCACTAATTCCCAAAACGACAAGCTCCCCTGGAACCCTATCCCTGGCAACAGGCATCGTTCCACCAGGGAACCCGGTCATTTTTATTAAACTGTTAGAGCCAAGTTTACTCGCTCGGTGTGCAGCGAAAGGCGGAAACAAGCAAGCCACCGGCTAGCAATAGGGCAAAAAGGAGACGGCCTGCTGCGACGTCGACAATTCCTCGTGGCCTTTTCGACGAGGTAAGTTTTACCGGTGGCCGCCTATTGTCCGCCATTGTGCTTATCTCTCGCGACACCTGCTCCTCCGCAAAAATAGAAAAGACAATACTGCGAAAGGTACGAGGACAGACGGCCGAAGAAAGAGAGACCATAGATCGCCAATTCTGGAGAGATCAGCTGTGAAGGAACCGAAGGTGGTGCCGTTCCTTCGTACCGTTTTCGCCTCTTCGAATCGTTTCCCATAGGGGAGGGAGGGCTAATAAAATCTCTTTCATTTTCGTTAAACAGCGCCCCTCTGGCCAGGTTCGTTTAAAGAGATCAGACTGCCTGCTGCAAGGACTGGTGGCTACCTTTTGTCCCTTAGTATAGGCTCGCGTTTATGATCCCGACTCATCACCACAAAACTGCAGGATTCGTTTCGAGACAATAGGACAAGGATGACACGGTTGTTCCCACCTTTTGCTCGTTCCGCCAGGTGATGGAAGTTTCGCCAAGGGAAACGCTCGATGATCCTCGACCTGGTCGACTGGTGGCACGGAGGCGTTCGAGGCACTTTTAGCTGGTGGCTCATTGTTGCACGGAATAAGGAGGATCCTCGGGGACGCATTGTCGGCTAGCTTTTGTCTCTGTTGTAATAAATTGTAGGCGAGAACGGTGATATTTGGCGAAGCATGGTTTTACGAGCTGACTGGGGGATGGTGAGTTATGGTTCCGTTTCTCCGGAGAGATTTTTTTTTTGGGTTCGATAAAAAAGAGTATTAGGATTTTAATGGTATCCAATTTGCGAAGACGTGGAATGTTTAATCGTACCAAGTTTGCAGGAAATCGAAGCGTATTCAAATGAAATCTGACGGTAGGAATAAGTGATACGTCAGTAGCGAGCAGTTAGGTGGATTCATTACTTAAGGTTGTCAAGCGTAGTCGGGTTAGGAACAGGTTTTGCTATAAATAGAATCACCAGTGCCGTTGATTCTTCTCCATAAATTAAATGATTTATCTAAATTTACAATTCTATTAGGTGTACCAATGAATAATCCACTTCTCTTGTTAAGATCGGTATTTATTTTCTTGTACTCCCATTTTTTCTGCAAGTTCCTTTTTTGTTTTGTGCTGGATTTCCGTTCAGTAACTTTTACAAGCTTTTGTTACTGTATTTTTGAGAGTCACTTGAACGTTCGTGATAGTTAAGAATGTTTAAACTAAGGATATAAAACTTCCTAAAGTCGAAGTATGTACCTATTCGAATAATTTCGAATACGAACTCGTTATTCCGATAATTCGAATAATTTCCTATACGAATTCGTTATTCCGATAATTCGAATAATTCAGATATGTAATTCGAATATTCGAAGTAGAAATCCAATTTTACTAGTATTCGAGTATTTGGATTTTTGTAACAGCTTAGTTTAAACCAATATTTGCCCTACACTATAATATAATACCTGGCAATTTTTTCTAATTAATATTCATACCTATACATTGTTCGCGAGTTACATTAACCCTTTGCACTCCAAGCATTTTTTGATAAGATTAGATAGCAATTTCAGTGTATTTTTACAGTGAAACTTTTGAAAATATAAAGATTTGTTAAGAAAGAAAAGATTTTTAATATTTAAGATGCATTATTTTAGTAATATTAAAAAACTTGAATTTTACATTTCTAAGTTCTCCAGAGTAATGAAGTATGTCGCCATAACAGCGCCTTTGGAGTGCAAATGGTTAATACAACATCAATCGATTTTTCCGGTTAAGATCAGCTTACAAATTGCCACTAACAAACAAAAAAAACCCGTGCCAATACATTTAAAATATAACGGATCACTAATTGATGCACCTAACACTAAACCAGCCGCGTAATTTCTCGAAAAATCCTTTTAATTACGAACCTCGTAAATTCAATCTACACCTACATATATTAATCTCCAACACATTTCCAATTTCACTTATCATCGAAACCATAATTTCTTTACCAATTTCTGTGTCACCGAGAATCCTCGTCGCGATAAATTACATTCTTCAACCTCCGCTACGACCCCTCCGTCTCAGTAATCACCAACGATCATCCGTCGACATGCTGAATTTCATTTAGAGCGCGGACAAGTTGGAGAGGCTGCGGTCTGGCACGATTTGCACGAAAGTTATTATCGCCTCCCGTCGTATCGGCGTGTACAGCGTGAGATTTACACTTGGGGCGGTTATTCAACGATGGAGGATCCCGAAGGGAGAGGCCCCTGATTCACGGGCTACCGGGAGACCCCTCGCGTTCACCTCGAGGGTGGTGGCCCCTCCCGAAACAAAACATATTGTCCGAATTTAATTGTGGATGGGGTGCATTAGATATTCATACGTTACATGTTCCACGACGCGTACAACAATATCGACGCGACCCTGGTCCGTGCAAACGGGGAGTCAGCACGTGCTGCTCCGCAGAGAGGGGCAATAAATCTTCTGTGTGATAAACACTATGCCAATGACGACTCTCCCGATGCTGATGATTTTTCATCGATTGTTTAGAGGTCTATACTTGTGTCTTTTTAATTGATTCAGGGATCTGTTAGATGGTAATAATAGTCGTTGAGGTTGCAAAAAGTATGATGTTCTGCTTTGAATAAAAATTAATGCAATTTCTGATTAGGATTTTTAAAATTCAAGACTTTAAATCAGAGACAATTGTCCCATCTGAAATTAAAGGGATATCGAAGATGTTGGTATTATTTATTGCTGATTGAAAAAACGTTGTCGATATTTTTTTCAAGAAAATTTCATTGAAAATCTAATCTGTTCGAAATGAAACTTTTCAATTTTGAAGGAAATGAAATTGTGCTAACGAAAATACGCTTTTAAATCTTTGAGGAAAATGACCGTACCTGTATATTTCCTATTAATTATTTACTGAGACTGTGAGCTGCACAAGAATATGTAATTACGTTGTGAATACAAAATTTCGTTGGTTAAAATATCATCCTGTGTCTTGAAACGAACAGAAAAGAACTCAGTCTGCAGGCTTATATTCGTATACTGAAACTCGGTATCCACCCAAAGGGTTAAACGTTTTCTTCGAGCTTTGGATTCCGAATAACGATAGGAAGGAATACTTGTTAGAAAATCTTTCTACACCTATGAAAGTGAAATCACACGCTTAAAACCAGGAAGTCAAAGTTTCTAAGAAAATATTCTTTCATACATAATTAGATCGTTGCTTCTGAAAGAAGAATGACTCAGAAATTTGCAATTGCATTCAAATTCTTAACACGAACGTGTAACAATTTCCCGTTAAAATCACGAGCAAATTACATTTTTATCCTCGAAAATCTTCGAACAAGCAGATTACCACGCTGTAATTGACTGACTTGCGCGACTCATCGAGTTTAATGCTTGGAAATCCACGTTGAACGCCGAATTGAATAATTCTGTTTACAGAATCACGCAGATCATCGAGTTCATGCAACGTGATGTGTTCGTCAACCAGAATCAACGAAATTATCAGATTAAACTGGGGTAAAGGGGTCCCGAAACTCGCCAATTCCCCACCAGTTTCGTTTTTCTCACCCTCGCCGCCACTTGGGAATAAACAAGAGGCGATCGATGGACGGCGAGAGAGGGTGGAATCGAGTGTCTATAGAGAAAACGGACGCTCTATAAATTCTTTTGTAATCGACGCCACTTCGCGCCGTCAGTTAGGAACCTTTTCACCGCTATGTGGAAACGATGAAATCGCTCGATTGTGTCCGGCTGTCGCTCGGACGATCCGGCCACTCGTTGCCCGGCCGCGGACCTCGTTTGGGGTTTTCGAATTGGACAGCTTTTATCCGCGACATCGTTGCCTTTCTGAGCCTCCAGCGTTGACATAAATGAAAGTTATGGGGAGAATAGAAGGATATTGAAGTGTGTTAATAGACAGGAGTAGGTATCGCTGGTTTTGGTAGAAAGAAGGACTTCTGTACCATGCCGATTGCAGGAGTTAATTTTAACCCTTTCAGCACTGAGGTTCATCGCAGATTTGCATTTTTGAGTAGTAAGTTTGTTTGTGTATATTTGCACCTTTTTCTTTGAATCAGATTTCCAGTGTTGAAATAGCAAGAGCCAGTAGTTTTACAGTCGATTGCAGGTGTTGAGTTTTAATCCTTTGAGCACTGAGTTTTCTTGCATACTTGTATATTTCAACGGTGAGTTTCTTTACATATTTGCAGCTTTTCTTAATTCAGATTACAAGTAGTAATAATAATGTGAATTAAAAGCAATTGATAGGTACTACTTTGGTGTAAAATTCAAGAGTTAGATGCAGTGTTAAGCAACTTGTTGATTCAGAAGAATGAGTTAACCAACATTTTGAGTGCAATAATTTATTCGTACTGGACACAAAGTCTAATATTTTTACAGATAAATATAAAACATACTTTTCCATCTTTCTATCGCAAATATAACTAAATTAAATCAGAAAACATTGGAAAATTTGCATATTTCCTTATTTCAACGAGCAGCGAAAGGGTTAAATACCGATAAAGTCTAATATTTTTACACCTAACATACAAATGCATATATTTTCTCCTTCTGTTTATTAAAAATCCGACTAAACCATTTACGAACAAAGTAGAAAGTTTTTATTCTTCCTTATTTCAGTAAACAATGAAAAACTTAAAATACTCTCTAACCCGATTCTCTCTGTCACACGTGTCAGAAGCTGCAGTCTCCGCGAACATTTTCTCCTTTTTTCTATTTATTTACTTCTCCTTCTTTCGCGCAGCTTGCGAGCTACGGCTCATTACTGCCAGGTTTCCGCGAACAGCCGCGACTCCTGGCCCACCAATCCTCCAGGTTGTCCTCGTGCCCACCGGGGGTGCGGTACGTGGAAACCCCCCGCTATCCCGCCGCTGAAAAGAGCAAAACGCCGCGAGCTACCATTTTGTACGAGAGTGGGCCGCCTCGTAGATCGAGCACAATGTCCTCCTCTTTGGTGGAAGCGAGAGAAACAGAACGTCGGTGAGGAAAGAGGGACTAGGTAGCGAGGTCCTATCGGGCCAACCGACAAGGTGGCGGTACCAATGGTGGGTGAAGAGAGGGTAGGAGGAAATGGTGAGTGGTATCGAAGAGAGAAGTCACCTTCTTATTTCCATTCTTAGCAGCGTTCTTTCGAATTCGACTCGGCGATACCAACGGCCACCATCTCGTACCGTCCCACCTTCTTCCACGATGTCCCCACCACGCACGGGCTGGATCGGTTGGTACCCGTGGTCGGAGGTGGTGGCAGTAGTAGCTCTCCCTGGCTCCTCGATCTAGGCTCTCGCCCACCCTTAACTTCTCCTCTCTCCCTGTTTCTCGCTGTCTCCGTTTCTCGCCAACGTTTCACCCACCCCTAACGTTTCATACGTCACGCGACGGTGTATTACGCGGATGTAAACAGGTAGGGCACCGTTATCGCCGTGGATCAAAGATTATTGCCGGGAAATTTGGCGTTAGACGCGTTGTACCTTGCCTTTTCGAATTTATGGCAGGGAAGTTCGAGTCGATTTTTGGCGTAGGATGTATTCTGCGGATATCACATAATGTGAATTCTTGCATCTTGTTGGAGAAATTATAATTGCTAAATTAATGGTCGCATTTATGTTCGTCTGATTTGTAAGGTTGGAGGATGAGATTTGAACGAATGTTGGGAAGAACGAGATGGTTATAAAAGTATCCACAGAGTTTCTAGGTTTAGTAGTATTTCGTGAAATAACTTATGCAGGCTGTCAGTAATTAAGTTGAAGAAATTTGTAACGCAAAATTTGATGTGATTTGTAAGGTTGAGGGATGAGCGTGACTATTTAGAATTAATCTTAGGAAGAACGTGGTTAAAAAAGTGTCCACGAAGCTTCCAACTTTGGTAGTATTTGGTAAAATAACTTTTACAGGCTACCAATACTTAAATTAAACGAACTTTTAATTTAATTTAGAAGAGATAAATACGATATCTAATTCGTTTGTTGACAATCACTAAATACAATTAATTCTGTTTTAATTGAAATTAAATTAAAGCTTCCAACAGCTTGGGTTTGGTAGGGTTAAGAAAAGGTTCTTAATGCAGTGTCTCTGATTTCTTAAATGGAGTAACTTTGTTAGGAAACTTGGCACAGTTTCGAAAAAAATGAAATTTCACCACTTTATTTACATGGAAAATCAAGTACCAACAAGAAAACTACAAAATCGTCGCAGTGTTTAATTCGCGACAAAAATCTCCGAATTAAACGTAAGTTTTCAAATCGTACCGGTAATTTAAGAAACCTTGCGATCGTACGATTCAAGAAACACGATCGATCTATTTACAAATCTCGCTTTAACCTTTACAATAAATGAAACGTATAGATAAAACGAACGTAAAATTTTCTGCGATAACCTTACTTATAGAAAAATACAAAAATGCAAAGTAAAACTGCATTTTTACATTAAACTCAGTTAAAGTAAATTGGTCAGAGGCGGAACTAAACATTTCTGGCTCGCACAAAACAGCGTTCTTCGTCGCTTATTTATTTTACATTCTTTAATAAAAAAAAAAGAACTCGGTGAGGTACAAGACCACTACTCTACATCCAACTCTCAGAAAAACTGTCACCTGTGGCCCTGAAAAAAAAAAACATTTACTCCATAACCACAAATTTCTTGCAGACAGGAAGACCAGTGTTCGCCAATCTCAGGAAGAAATTTCGTCGCGAGTTCGCGGAAAGAAAGGCGAAACAAGACGACGAACGCGGGAGGGTGAGCCTTGGATGCGAACGAGGAGGGAAAACTGTACGAAAGAGGAGCGTTGGACAGTGGGAGGGGAGGACCGATGAACGCAGGACGGCTCGTTATCGACGGCCTCGAGTGTCTCGCCAATCGCGGCCCTCAGCGATACCGCGTTCGTCCGACTGGCTCCGCCCACCGCGTCGCGCGATTGGCCCAGCCGCCTTAGTCCCGTTTGGACCTCGGTGGAGGGGGTAGACTGGAGCGAGGAGTCCGTGGATCGGCGGTAGGCGACGGGTCGTGCGTGCACACTCCCAAAACTATCGTTCGCGGAGGCAGATTGAACGTCGTGCAAGTCGTGATCGTCCTCGTGCGTCGTCGTACGTGATTACTGTCCCTCTCTAGTACAGTTCTTTTGTCTGGAACGTTTGGAAAATTGGTCGTTATTGACATTGTTACCATTTGATCGGTGAAGGATGCCGTCGTTGGACTTTATCGTGTGTCGCGGCGCGGTTGTCTGATCGGTAAACGAGGAGGAAAGTGGTTTATAGCGTGAAGAAGCACAGTGTATTTACCTGAGACTCGAGTGGATGGCCTGATATGACAGTGTAGTGACTTAACTGATTGTTGGTTGTTGGTTTTTTCCCGCGTATAGCGATCGCGTATTTTCTCTCGAAGATCTTTCGTCGAGGACCAGGTGAGACGAGAGTCTCAACCACGGCAGCAAAATTGAGCTGGACTTGCACCAACGGGCCGCCGGCCACTTTATGAGGTGAGTCTAGTTTGAGATTGGGCTGTTTGGTATGTTATTTGGAAAGATTGAGAGTACTTGAATGATTACGAGGAAGCTCTGAAGTGTATTTTCATTTGAAAATTAGTGGAGATTTGTGTTAGAGTGTTTGAACGAGTTAACACTTTATGATATGTGTCTAGGCTGTGATTGCACCGTTGATATGTTTATCGAGAGTTTCGTGTGCTTGGATGATTATGCGAAAGTTCCGAAGCATATTTTTGTCGAAAAATTAAGAGTGTTGGAATTAGTCAAAAATTGAAGATTCAGATAAATTCAACGAAGAGAAGAGAGGTGTTAGAAAAGTGACTTCGAAAGTGAAGATAATCCTCTTCAAGTTTTAATAGCTATAAAATGAAGAATTTGATATATTTTTAAACATAACCTTTTACCACACAATGAACTTTAGAAATTCCTACTAAATCAAACTATTAATCTAAATTACGCGATCAAATCGGTATCATAATTACGAAACGTTCTATTGTCTTCGTTGAAACGCGGCAAAGCGAACCTTCCCATAAACTAACCATACCAACATTCCTGTCCGTGTCGAGGTTATAAACACAGTTGTCTACATACGTATTTATCAACGGCGACGGTGACCCACTCACTTGTTCCCTGAATATCGCCACGGAACATCGAATCAGCTGTAACATATATTCCAAAATCCACGTGTTCAAACATTTTAAACTCGTCCCAATAAAAAAAATTCTCACGGTTTCGTCAAAATGTAAATCGACGTTTCAACGGAGCATCTTCTGCGAGCTTACTCGAAGAGCACGGGCAAATACTTTCACGATTAACAGATCGTCGAACGTCTAGAGCAATAAATTGCCGCGTGCACAGCTATAGTCAGTCCGTCGCCTAAACATTCAATTAGCACTTCCTAATCCCCCGTCGCAGCTTGTCAACAGCCATTACTTCCAGCATCTTCTCTCTCTCCGTTGAACCACCCCCGAGGACCATTGGGGCTGCCTCTCTAGAGCAGCGAGCGGCTCGTTCCGGCCCCCTCCTCCTCCACACACCCGTCGAAACGTCTCCTCTAACCAACGTATCTATTAATCCGGCCTGAATGACACTCGAGGGTGGCCCCTGTCCCGAGGGTGATTCTAACCCTACAAAATCGTAACTACCGCCCCCGGGTTAACTCCCTCAACCACTACAGGTTTTTTTCTCTCTCTTTTTTTCTTTCTTAATGAATGCTCAAGGAGATCCGCGTAATTGTGTTAGTTCGAGAGGAGAGAAACTCGGTAGAGTAGAGATTCCAAGGGGTTGGAAAGGAAACGGGAGAGAGAGAGAGAGGGAGAACGCCCTAAACGAAGGGTGACATTTAGGGTAAAAAGATGAAGAGAGAAAGAGAGAGAAGTAGGAACGTGGTGAGATTGGTTAATGGCTTTGATACGAGAAAAGGATAAGATTAATTTGCTTATGAATCAAAGAGCAAACGAATAAGCAATTACCAGAACCGTGAGGAGTGGTTGCACGAGTGCCCTCGCTTGGTGTTCTTCTGCGTGTCGCTGGCGCACAATTAAAAGCCACGAATACTGTTGGAATTTATATGAGTGTGTGTGTGGATTATCGTACCGGTGACCGGTGGAAATTCGTTTCTCGAGCGATTTATAGATGGAGGA
The DNA here is from genome assembly GCF_001263275.1 of Habropoda laboriosa. Classification (NCBI taxonomy): domain Eukaryota; kingdom Metazoa; phylum Arthropoda; class Insecta; order Hymenoptera; family Apidae; genus Habropoda; species Habropoda laboriosa. The sequence continues at coordinate 1,480,928 of NW_017100710.1, read as the reverse complement.
TTTTCGAGAACGGTGTCCAGCTAATTATAGGTGTCGCCCATTCATTTGGATCTGTGTGATAAGCGATGGAATGACATTTGTATTGAATATATGCGGTATTGTTCGATGATAATGTCTATTCATTTGTGTGATCCTCTAATTAGCTCGAGGAATTTATATTGTTCGTTTCGGTGGTTGTAGTTCTCTTTTTTCCTTCTTTTTTCTTCTCTTCACGGTTTTCGAAAGTAAAAGAAGAATTTCGGCTTGATGTTTCCGCGCGGTTCTTTCGAGTGGCCGTTTTGTAACTGGTTGTGAAAGGTGGATGTTCGTGGGTTTGGTCAAGTAACTTGTTGCGTTTCAGATGAATGAAACGAAATGATTGATGTAACGAGTCTGTCAATTTGGAAGGTTATTCAGCACTTTCTTAATGATTTTAATCTCGTTCCTGACAGGCCGCGCCGGCAGGATTCGCGGCTGTTTCGTTACGATGAAGAGAAAATTGCCAGTCGGTTATTCGGAAGATTGTTTGCCACTCCTGTGGCGGTACTAATTACGTTGATAGCTTGTACAATTCAGAGGATACTGTGAAAAAAACATTGAAAAACTGTATTAAATTGCGCTACGGAAAAGTGATATCTTCATCGTTCTAAATTGCACCGCGGAATACTGGAAACATTATTGAATCATTACTTCACGTATTTTGTAAGAGAACGTATATTTACTTCTCAATACAACAATCGTACAGAAATTATATTCAAACATTAAACATACCGTGTTCACTTTCAAACTTCGTAAGAGTGCACAGTTCTCAACGAATGGTACTTACTTATTTTCTCAATGCAAAAGTTAAATAATACTCAGTTTTAGATATTAAACAAAAATGATCTCCGAACTCGCAGAAAACTTACACAGTTCTCAGCGAATGGCGTTTCTTTATTTTCACAATGTAAAAATTAAACAAGAATCATATTCAGATATTAAAAAAACAGATAGTCCTTAAACTTCAAAAAGCTTCACAAGGATGCACAGTTTTCAGTAAAACAGTACTTGCTTATTTAATCAATGTAAACGTTAAACAAAATTCATACTCAGACGTTAAACTTGAAAAATATCCCTAAACATTCAAAATACCACAAATTTACTTTCTCGATCTTCACCTCGTTCACAAACCACCTCTTCAAAGGGAACCATCTCGAGACTCGTCGATAGAAAGCATCTAAGCACCAAAAATATGCTTTGAATTACCCAGTGAGCGATTAAATAACCGAGGTAACGTCGCTAACATCGTAAATCACAAGTCCGTCTCCGACGGATCTCGAAACAATAGACCCTCCTCTGTGTCCTCTTATACACACACACACACACACACATAGAGACAGAGAGTGGATCTCCTGAGGGTCTGGTCGGTCAGTTGGACTGTCGGTCGTCGCGGTTGTTTTCACGTGGGCGTGTCCCCCTATTAACGTGGCCGTTGGGCTTACTAATTGGTGGCTGCGTTTAATTACAGAGCCGGCGGCAACATGTGCGACGGCTCGTTCACGGAGACCCTGCGCGGTATGCAGGGCATGTCGGGTACGTCGCCACCCGGTGGCGCGGGGGTTGGCCCCATGGGGGTTGGACTCGGCAGCCCTCTTGGCCCGACCACGAAGAAGGCGCAGGTGGAGCATATCAAGAGGCCGATGAACGCGTTCATGGTCTGGTCCCGGCTGCAGCGGCGGAAGATCGCGCAGGAGAACCCGAAGATGCACAACTCGGAGATCTCTAAGAGGCTCGGTGAGTAGTTTCGATGGATTTCGAATGGGTGATTCGTTTCTGCTTGTTGAGCAAATGAAAGGTTAAAATCAGTGGAAAATACAGAGTATAGGGCCTAGCAAAAAGAGTCGATTTCTTCTCCAAATATTCAAGTCAAGCACGTGTTCCTGGATTAATCCCTTGTCTGATAATAACGAGTCACAGTAGCGTTGCAGATTATAGCCAAGGAGTAACAAAAGGAGAATTGTATTTCTATAAAGTATATATTTTTACTCTAACTTTAGATTATTAAATAGAACGTCTGTTTCAAAACAGTGAATAGTCGAAGATAACATACATAACCGTTAAAAAATCGTAAGGCAAAGGGTTAATACAGAAACAAACTTGAATTCTTATTCCAAAGAACTTGCAATTTAAACTGATAACTAACCATGACGATCTAGAACCACTTGAACAGACAGTCAGATCTTTTTGCTGGATCCTGTATTTTACCCTTCCGTAACTATTAGGACGTATGAGTCCTACTGGAGTACCTACTCGAAGAAAAATTAATCTCAATGAGAAATTTAAACAAAATACAATTCGGTTACGAAATTTTATCGGCGACCTTATGGTTAGCGGAGTTAAGTGACGTGGTTTAGCATTCACTCTGACAAGAGAGTGAACAATGCTGTTTGGAGTTAGGAGAAGTTGAAGTGTACATTGTTTCTCTTGTAACGTTTGATTTGACGTTATGTTGGGAATTGTTCTTTATGGGTGGGTGGGAATGGTCGTTTTACGTTGAGGAATGGAGTGCATACTGTGAAATTTTTAGGATGCATTTAGCATTTATGTTAATGGTGATGTGAAGAACGGTTTGATAGGCTGGATTCGAAGATAATATAGACTCACGTGTTCTAGTGTTTTATGATTATTTTAGGGTAGAAATTTTACGATCTTTCACTGTGGGAAGTAGTTACTGAAGCATCGAATGTGTACAATTTTTTCTACATAAAATTGTCGAATAAATATTATTCAGTCGCTGTTAATTACAATTAAGATTTCGACTTTTGGGGACGAAAATTCTCGAACAGTGAAACAAATTTTAAAACATATAGAATGTATACAATTGTTCTTAGTACGAATATAAAAAGAATATTTTGCTGCTAACAATTTCGAGTTAAATGAGTAACTAAATTTACAAAATCTATTAAAAAGATAAATTTGCCAAAATTATTTGCATATTTTTAATTTTTCCGTCAGCTGCAAGTAGTAACTCTATTTTATCACGAAGAACTGTCACGTCGACAGAAGTACAAATACATTACAAAACATCAAACTATACACATATCTCTCATTCAAACTAAATCACAAGCAGAAAATCTGTGTCAGCGAAACGCCGCCATTTTCATCATCGGAAAACCTACATATAGTCCCTGTACCACGCGAATGCAATTAGTGAAACTGAAAGCACGCTCTTTTAAAAAAAAACAGACATCTAAAAGAGAACTCACTTCCTCCTTCACGCCTGAAGAAAAGAAACTTGTTCCAAAGAAGAAACAGCTGTCTACTTCGCAATATAATCATATTCTGCACGATCAAACCTTGCAGCGATTCACCAGAACGTCCTCTCGTTTCCCCCGAAACACCAGATCACAGCTAACGTCCTCTCTGCATCGTCTCTTTTCAATAAATCGTTCAGTCGGTTAACGCGGTAGGTCCAGCTTGTCTCGACACACGTTCGAATTATTCATTCCTCGTGAAAGAGCGACAGAGAGGCGCAGAAAAATCTGCCGAAGAAGAAGAAGAAGAAGAAGAAGAAGAAGATGGCTGTGCGTAACCGTGAGGGAGAAAGGAAGGAAAGGAGATAAAGAGGAACGGGGACGAAGGTATTCCGGTTGGTATTTCCGTTAAATACCCGGGAATCGACAAAGCCCAGTTCCCGCAGCCTCCCCTCGAAGCTTCTTTATCCGTCATTTTCTTCCTCGCCTCTCGGTTCTTCTACCCCCGTTTCCCTGCCGGTTCCCCCGGCGACGACGAATAAGGGAAGTGCCTGCTCCTCGGCAAAAATGATGCGCGCACGCTCGAACCACCTCTCTCTACCGTTGGATTCCACCCCCGCCGTTTCCCTCTCTGCCACTCACCGCTTCCATTCCTCCTCTTTTCTCGTCCTCTATCCTTCCCTCACCGACTGCCACCCCCCCCTTTTCTCTTCTCCAGCTTGCACCCTTTGTCGAAGCGACACTTTTTCGTCGCTCTTTTACCGCCATATCCCTGGCACCGCGCGCATTTCTGCTTGATATACAACCCTCTTCCTCCCTCCCGCCCTACTCCTCTCTTCGCGAGTTTCTCTCTCGTGGCTGGCTTGTCGGGAGCATTTGCAAATTTCGTCCTGCAAACCAACGTCCCCCCTTCTTCTTCTACCCCGTATCCACGACCCTCTTCTTCCTCTTCCTCCTACTGCCACCACTACCACCTTGCTTCTCCTTTTCCATACGATACGCTCCTACTCCTCCTCCTTCTCCTTCTTCTACTACACCGTGGGAGAGGAAAGCGACAAAAGATTCGAGGAACCGATGTACCATGCGGGAGAGAGCACCCTCGACTCGTTCGAAGGAATCTCGCGCGGAATGCTATGCCGTAGCGGTTCGTACCCTGAGACGAGGTGCTCCTCGCGGTTTCCGGGCAAAATGGTAACTCGCGAGCCGGCTTCCTGCCGCCGTGAGTTCGAGCACCGATGTAGGGGAGTGCATTGTCGGGGATTTTGATCGTGACGTAGATGGGGAATTGCCTTTGGAGGCGGATTTTTGGGGATGTTGTGACTGGGGGAGTTGGCTGTGTGATAAATGGAAGCATTGCTCCGGGGGTACTTGAAAGTTTGTGTAATTAGTTTTATTGGCGTTGTTGAGGAGAGAGTGCCAGGGGTAATAAACGACATGTGAAATTCTGGTCGTTGTAATTTTCGGTTTTGCAATATTATGCTTTGGAGGTTATCTTGGAATTGTGTTTTTGAGGGCTAGTTGTAATTAGATTGTGTACATTGTGATTAGCGTTTGGGATTCTGAATTTATCCTGGGATTGTGATTCTATGTTCTGATTGTGAACGTTGAATTTTTGGTTTTTTAAATGAATATTAATTTGGAAGTTTGAATATCCTTTGGCCGATGCGAAATTCTGTTTGAGTCTCTGTAACGGCTATTAAATCGAGAATGTTAACTCTTTCAGATCGAAATAGATTAATCTAAGTACTAAGGTACAATTTTTTAATTTTATTTGTGTCATTTTTCGTTTATTATGAAAGCATTTAATAAATACAGTTTTGATTACACAATTTGTTTTACAAATTACAGAGATATTGCAATTTAAACCTTAAGTATACGGTTTTCCTCTAACTAAAGTTTCTCAACTCTAAGTTTAATAATTTATTATAGTGGAATGGAAGATGCTTAAATGGAAAACCCGTATCTTCATAAATTAGCAACCTTGTTAAATGGCTAAAATGACTAAAATTTACAAAAAAATGGCAGTACTTTTGTTTCATACTACATGTAATTCTACCCTTGATGGCTCGAATTCTTTTCCTACCTGCTGTGAAAGGGTTAAATGTAAAAACTCTGTTGTAAAAGAAAAATACAACAGATCTATCTCCAAGATACATTTATTTTCGTGTTCACGAACCTTCATCCCCTAAAATACACTAAACTATTATAAAAAGTATCCTCGAAATTTTCATCTACCATTTAAATCACAATAAGTCACATCTGTCCTACCTACAACCACGAAAAAGTCAACCTCGCAAGCCACGAAACGAGCAACTTCATTTCCTCCCGCACTGAAACATCTCGTCACAAAGACCTTCAGCTTCTCCACTAAAATAACACTTCTCAATTCGTTTACCACGTTCGAGCGAATCGAATGGAGCAACAGAGGCGGAAAAATAAGGGATGCGACGGCGAGACGCGCGCGAAGTGGTCAATTATTTGCTCGGGTAGCATAAGCGCGTTGGAACGCGAAAGCTGCGCCGCAGTTGACCGACCGTTTAGTTGGCCATGGTTTGCAACGGAGTGCAAACTTTTTAGTTGTCCAACTAACTAGTTGAATGCACGCGCGGTTTCACGCTTGTGCATCGCCTCTCTCTCTCCCTCTGCGCTCGATGCAACTGAACAGTTAACCAACTAAAAGTTGATGGTGTTTGCCAAGCCTGAGCAAACGCGCGCGCTCGTGCGCCGCTTCGAAATAGCTTCTAAATGGAAATTTCGATCGGAGAAAAAGCTAGCCGGGCGTTTCTTGCCCGGTTCAATGGTGAATTTTATCGCCGGCGTCGTTGGTTACCGTGTATTTTCTTGCCGAATATAAAATAAGAATCTTATCGCTCGCGAGCTACCCTTGTGCTACAAATATGACCAGAACCAGTTGGCGCAGCCAGGTTGTGTAAAATCTCTTCAGAAGTTGAGTTTTGTAGTTCGAGGATATTGGGTTGTAGTGAACTTTTCCTGCTATTTGCTATAAATAGTTGGAAAAATCGAACAGTCTGACGGCGGACGTGTGTAACCTGATGTTTAGAGTGGGTTACTGAAAATTGCACGGGTAGCCAAATAAGTAGTTAATGATTCAGGAGATTTCGTAATAGTACGGTGTGTAACGAAATTTCACGGACTCTGAGTTTGACAATTTAACGCGGTCGAATGGGAGACGGTAAAAAGGAAAGCACGATACCTTCGTATGTATGCTAGCAACATTGTTGCGTCAAATATATGAAATGTTAGAAATTTTTTTTAAATATATCAGTACGTAAATCTTAGGGTGGATTTATTTGTAGGTTATTGTTAGCGAAGATTTTATTTCTATATTTATTTCACGTTTCATTTTGAGATTTCCTAGGATTTCGTGGCAATGAAAAGTGACGCATGGTGAATTATGTCAAGAAATTTATTGCTCTCTGTGTTTTGTGTATTTAAAGCTACAGTGTAATTTTCACGATCATTATGAATAGAATTGACTATTGTCGAGTGGCTCATATTTTAGTTTACCATTTTCAAAATCTTCATCAATTTAAAATATTAAAATCTCTGTCGATTTAAGATATCAAAATCTTTTTCAATAAAAGATCTTGAAATCTTTGTCGATTTAAGATCTTAAAATCTGAACACGTTGAAATTTTAAAGTCCTTATCAACTTAGAACCTCAAAATCATCGTCAATTTTGTCACCGAAGAATCGTCACGATCAAGAACCTCTCCAATAGCAATTTCCCTCGTCGTAAAATAACAAATTAGCACGAACGAAAAAAGAAAATCTAATAATCGTCCTTGCAACGCCATACACACAGCTTCGCGGAGCGTATAGCTCCCCAAGCAGACGCGTTTAATCAAATTCTCACCTTTACAAGCGTGTCGTCGCGCGTCTCCACACAGAAGCAATGAAACTCGACGGTCATAATTAACGCAGCAAACAAGCTGTCGCTGTTACCTCTTGCACGCGCGATCCACTCTTGCTATAGCGTGCAGACGTGTACGGTGAAACGTCATCGACAGGCAACGTCGGTTTTACGACGTCGATTAGCAGACGAGCGTATACGCGTTTATCTTCCAGCCATTCGACCGGACACGTTTCACAATCCTCCAGCCGGCGAAAACTGTGGCGGAAGGGAGATTGAGCCTGGTATCGAGCAAACGGTCCATTTAGAGAAGCTAATCTGGTTATTGGACGTCGCTGAGTAACCCACGCTCCTTCCACCAAAACTTTTCGATTCCACCTCTCTGTCCATTCGTACGATGTCCTTTCTCCATTCTACTTAGTCGAAGCTCGAACGCGTGGAAGGGGTTGCTTCTTCGCTCGTATTTCGAACGAGACGCGAGTAGGGTGTATGTTAATTGAACGAGAATCGATTAGGTCGCTGGAGGATGGCGGTGGAAAGCTTCTTAGGGGTTTGGAGTTCTGTTTGAGTGAAGAGGAAATTAAAATAGGCGTTTTGGGTTGGTTTAGAAGTGGCATGGTGTTTGTTTAACCCTTTGTTGCCGAGTATATGTTTCAACATTTCTTGATAATTGGGAAAATTAAATATTAGATTTTGCTATTTGTGCAACGATTTATTTGCAAAGTTCATCAAAGTTTACATGAAAAATTTGAGATTTACATTTTTATGGAGAAAATGATTAGATTTGGTTATTTAGATATTGATTTATATGCGAAATTTATCAAATTTTATATTTTATTGTTTTTTAAGACGTGAGTTGCTGAAACGAATGACGTTAAATTTTTGAAGTGAGTAATGGAGTAATTTCAGGATAATTCTGATCGACGACTCATCACTTATATAACATTTTACGTAACATATTGCTAATTTATTCTACCATATCAGTCACAAGGAATGATATGCTATTTCGTTCTTACATATTCTAAAAAAATTTGTTCCACGATATTGCTTGGTATAGCGTACCTTGGTTCAATTTTATATTATTATTTCTAATACTGGGATCCTTATCATTTAAAAAAAAAATTTTTTAGCAATCTTAAGGGACCCAACACGTGATCAATAATGTTGTCAGTATTTGTCGGTGATGACAATATTATTAAATTGCATTCTGTCGATATTGAAGGAAGGATTCATAATAATAGTAATATTCTTGGAGGAAATTGAAACAATATTGCAATATTAATATTGCCTCTATAATATTGTGGGATTTTGTTGATTACTTTTTATGTATATTAAATTAAAAGTACCCCACGCGTCGCCGGTGCTGTTCACTATTATTATCTTTATTTGTCACAGTTTATTTCTCGTTCGCTGGTCAAAAACACACGCATTCACACACATAAGCCGCGATCGGCTTGACAACCCATGTTATTGTCTAAACATAAACAAATGCGCCACGCACGATCGTTTTTCATTCGTTCTTCCTTTCCAGGCCATTCACACCGCTCTCTCCACTTCCTCAATATTAACATTCTTCTATTTAAGAGGTAGGATCTTAAATAAAATAGAGGCCACTTGCAATTACGATAAACTATAATTTCATCAATTAATAACAAGTACAATACATAAAATATTTTCACCTCAATAGTAAAAGAATAAATAATCTCTTCTCCCTCAGGTACCAAAAACTATCATTTTCAATTCCACACATTACCAATCTCGTCCAACACCAAGAAAATAAAAACACCGTCGGTTTCTTCTTCAACCGGACAAATTCCAGCAAACTTCCTTACTCTTCCCCCAGGAGACAGTTCGAACTAATCCACGGGGCTCGCTTCGCCCCATCCGGCGGACTCAATTACTCAGAGGCGATCGCGATGCAAGTGTATATATCGTCCTCGCCCCTCTTATCGATCGTCGTAATTTTCCCTCTTGGTGTCCTTGCGCCTCCTTTCTCCACTCTCCGTCTAAAACACTCATTGTTGCCCTGGTAAAAACGTGCGCCACGCACTCTGACAATACGAGAAACGCATTTTCGCGACGAAACGAAGGCAGAGCGGGGGATGGAATTGGGGGAGGTGGTGGTGTGGTGGTTTGGGTAGGACACGAAGGAAAGTCGACAAAGAGGAAAAGGTGGTGAATGTAGGTACGTACAAACACGAGGAGACGAGGATGGTGAAACATACAGCCGGTGAGGATAGAAAGAGAGAGTTCGAGAGGGGGTTGGGAAGGGAGAGAGGAGGAGGAGGAGACTTGAGAAGGTAGGAGCAAAGCTTTCATCGTAATGAAGTATTTCTGCCCGTTCCCGTAGCCTCTCTCTCTCTCTCCTTCTGGTTCTCTTCGTCCTTGCAGTTCTTTCGCGTGCGTTAAAGAAACGACTTGTCGGTTTTGCGCACTCATCGACGTTGAAGCGAGCCGAGCAGAGGAGGGAGAGACAGCTAAGGGGAAGAGAGAGGAATATTCATCCTCCCACAGCGACGAAGGACAACCCTATTTAACCCTTGGAGGCCGTGGAACCAGCGTTTTCTCTCTACGCTTCCCTCCAGATTCTTCTCCCCCTCTCATCCGCTGCCAGGAATCCTCTGACGGGCTCAAATTGCTTCGGCGTTTTGTGGCTTATCTGGTTAAACGAGGGAAAAGGCTTCTTCTCCTCTTCCAGTCTTTCGTTTGTTGTCTTTCTTCCTCGCTGTCGCTCGGTTTTATGAACGTTTCGAAATGGTAATTGGAAGGGGAGTTACACTTTCGCCAGATGGATTTTTGAGAAGTGTTGACGTCTGGAGTCTTTTGGTGGCTGATGAAAATTAGCCGAATTTGTGTGGAAATAGTTCTCTGTTGGTTCGAAGATTAATGTGCTATTTAATTGTGTGAGATATTTCGAGTATCTGATAATTTCAATTGAAAAACAGAAAAGAAATGGAAGTTGGCTACTTGGAAATGACTGCCGCCAAGCGAGCTTGAAGCTCTTGAGGCTAACGTAATTCAGAAAATTCCGTGAAATAATTCAAACTGCAAGTGTTCAAATACCAATATTGAACTTTTTAACAAGTTTTCTTTCTGCTTGAAGTTAATTCTGAAACAATTAATACTTATTTGATTTCCTATGCTTATTTCGATAAATAGAAAAGCTTTTGAGACTGACAGAATTTGGAAAAGACAGAAAATTTTGTGAATAATTCAAACTACAAGCCAAGAGTTTAAATGCCAATATTGAAATTCTTAGCAATTTTTCCTTCAACTTTAAGTTAATTTTAAAACAACTAGTAACTGTTTAATTTTCCTTAGCCTATCCATTTGCAAAACAGAAAATAAATATAAATTAGCTGCTTCTCTGAAAATTCTACGAAACAAATCAAACTACAAGTCAAGAGTTTAAATACCAATACCGAATTTTTTAGCAATTTTTCCTTGAATTAATTAAATAAGCTGTCTATTTTCCCTTAGCCTATCCATTCACTCACCATATCCTCTATTCTAATCATTCACGTAAGTAGAATACTTCCTCATACCTTCGACTAACGTCAAAATCAATTCAATCCGCTGCAACAAAAATTTCCGGTACTCCAACTATTACCCCCACCCTCCACCAATTCTCCCACAATTCTCAATTTATTTACATTCCAAACGACGCAACTTCTTCCCTATTTCCAAAGCACAGCACAAACTTTCCCCGTACACGTGCAAAATTCTCTCTTGGTGCGCGGAAAATTCGCGAGACCTTCCGAAAGGGACAAAAGGGAAGGGCCACGACAACTCTGTTCTCCAAAAGACTAGAGGCGGCGTAATCCCGAGGAAAGTGGACGTAATCGTGTCTAGGACACGGGAGAGAGAGAGAGAGAGAGAGAGAGCTCGTGCAAGATTCGCGAAGAAAACAATTCGCGGAGGACCCCGACACTGCGATCCTATAGAATCGCGAGAACAATGCCGCCCTTGCGACAAAGGAGGGAGCACAAAACGCCTGCACACAGGTACACGCGCCGCTACTCTCCCGTTCTTTCCTCCCTCTATCTAGCCCTCCGTCTCCGCGTGATTAAAAATGATCGTCCCCAAGCAAGCTTAAAGCTCTCGAGGCTGAAAGCTCGCCTCTTCCTCCTACTCTCCATCTCTTGCTGCTGATGCTGTGCACCGCGGATAGTAGGTACTGTGACTTGGCGCGGATCCTCTGCGTGGACCTGGAGGAATCCTTCATTCAGTCGAGAAAATATATTCTTAACAAGATAATTTAATAGAGACCGCAGTTTTTCGTTTAAACTAGTTAACCGACGTGTCTGTTGTCTATCTTTCAGCAGCGTTACGGAGTTCCAGGAAAAGAACAGCTCTCTACTGTTTCAATTGGCAAATCAAATATTGCACGCGAGATCTTATTAACCCTTTGCACTCCTATGCCGAGTCACACTCGACGTTTCTAAATTGCCAGTTTAAGTATGTACCCACCTGTTATATCTCGCAATACTTTTACTTTTTTATTTTTTTTACTTAAGATAAACATTACATGTGTACGAAGCATTTGTTTACATTTGTCCTTTGAAGTACATTTAAAATAACGCGGAACTATTGGCAAGAAAATGTAAAAGAAATTGGGAGTGCAAAGGGTTAATCGTATTGATGCGTTTTGTAATTTGTATGGTGAGAGTATTCATTTTCACGAGATCTTTGTGCAAACAAACATGAATGTGCAAATTGTCGATTTTTGAGGTAGTCTTCTTTTGTTCCTAGCTATACGACGAATAAAACGACGAAATAAATTTAAGTCCGAGGTAGAAACTGATATCTACGAGAAAATTGCAAAAATGTTACATTTAATTGCGAATTTCCGTAATTTATCGAGTTGCATATTCATGGTATTGATGTAAGGAGAAAGAATATTTAAGAATCAGTTATAATAATTATTGCTATTGTTAATTAAGGATGAAATTAATACAGAATATCATAGGTAAATCTGGTAGAGATCATAGTTGAATTTCATTTATATTTTCTGTGGCAGATTTTTCAGTGAAACTAATTTTCTACTATTCGGCGTGTTTAGAGAAATTTTCTACGGTGTTAAAGCTTCTTTTCCTTCATGAACGTCTAAAATTATCGCAGTTTCTTTATTTCCTATCGATCAAAGTGTTGCAGTTC
>NW_017100710.1:1436354-1468220 GCF_001263275.1 Habropoda laboriosa | reverse complement strand
GCTTGTTCCGATAGAAATTCGATAACGAAAATTTTCGACGAAACTTGGAAACCAAACAAAACTACACAGAAAACTACTATAACCAGTAGCAAGTGAATTACCACACGACGAATTAAAAGAATAAAGGTGCTCGTCTAATAAAAATTCCCCGGCGAAGAACCACAATGTGTCATCGCTGAACCATGATCGAACACTCAGCTCACATTTCGCTATTAAAGAAAAAAGCACCGTGCTCGCACCGCAGAAAATCCAAGGATCGATTATATCACTCTGCGTACCACTAGAATTTCCCTTTTAAATAAGAAACCACTCGGGCAGACGCTAAAGCGTGTAATAATCTGCATATTTTCCTCGTAAAGTACGCAACGCTTGTTTCGTACAATAACGGCCGCGCGTCACACGTCCGAAGTCGCGCGTATTTGCCAACGGAAGACCGGCAATTTGTTGGAATTAGGTTCTTTGTGCGGCGAAGAAAACAAAAAGAAAAAAAGAAGAAGGGTTGTTGTTACACGTATAATAACGCTGTCTATTAATCTGCAATGTGTACCGGCTCATTAATACGTCCAAGCAGCAGCCTTCCATGTCTAATAATAGATCGTTAAGGCTGATAAACAGTGCATTGTTTCTTGGCGCGGCGACCACGTGGACCTATCATCGAGATAACGTACCTCGAGGCGTTAATTTATACCGTGCAACATTTCTTGACGTGGATCACGCATAAATTACAACTACATCGCGTTAGAAGAAGTTTGAGTGATCGTCGAAATGAGACGACGAGGTTGAAGAAAAAGAAAAACAAAAAGGGAACTATTCTTCTTCTCTGTCTCTCTCTATCTCTATCTATCTATCTCTCGTTCGATTTCACGCTGCACTGTGGCGTGTCGTTAATAGACCCGTCTTAATTAAGCATCGGGAGCAAATAAAAGGATCGTTTGTATATACACACGCGTATCTTCGCACGTGAAACGAAGTTATCGTGCCGGCCGAGAGATCTGTAATTTTCGTCGGTGTAAAAATACAGGAAGCGAATAATTGGGATCGATCGATGGGATAGAGAAAAGGGGATCGTGGGCGTGCGACGTGAAAGTTATGCTAGAGCAATTTATCCTTCTTTTTTTTTCTCCTTTTCTATCTCTCTCTTTGTGTTTAGCGGTCAGTGTGGTCTCGATGATTTCTCTAATTAAGCGGATGGGAGAGCGTGAAATTGGAAAGTTTGTAATTAAGGTTCGATACTTGGATCTTTCGCCGAGATCGTAATCGTTTTATATAAATTCGTCGCAAGGTAAACCTCGAGATTGAGTTTTTAACCTTTCAGCCGCGGCAGAATTTAGCGCGTGACGTTGTATGTGGCAGACGGTAGACGTTCGACCGTTTTGACGTTTCAAAGTATAAAAGAAATTTTTAAATAAAAATTTCAATTCAAATTTATCGTTTTAAGAATCTCAAATTAAGGTGAAAATGTGCGAAAAAGGTGGCAATAGCACAGTGCGAGAAAATTTTCAAACCGCCTATAGGTATCAAGGTCACAGTGAAAATATTGAAAACGCCTATAGGCGCCAATAGTGCAGTGCGAGAAAATTTTCAAATCGCCTACTGGCGCCAACAGCAGTGAAAAGTTTCATTTTAGACAATTTCGTCTTATTTGCTTCAGCAATTGTGTAAAAATTTTCTCAGAAATTTGGTATGCAGAATTATTTCAATTTTCACGCCCCCGTTTGACTTCTCGCACTTTCCTTTTTTCTATCGCGAAATAAGTTTGTTTCTCGTAGGTACGGCGTCGCGTCTCCGCGCAGACAGGAAGTGCAGGAAATGTTTTCCAATTTCCACGTTTCATCGTCGGGAACAGGCTCCTGGGTAGAATGGGTCTGTGTGGATCGATCGACAATGCAGCAACTGCTCCGGCAACGCGCCTCGCCATCCCCATTGCTTTTTAAACTCCACTACGAGAAACTACTCGTGGAAAATATTCTTTTTCAAGGGGTCGCTGTCTCCTACGCGTGAAGATTCGCGATGTTTCAACCTGTTTAAAAGAGAGCGGTGCCTTTTCCTTTTGCATAATACTAAACAGAATCTTCTTCTCTGTCTCCCTCTCTCTCTCTTTCTCTGAAAACGTTCCTTTCGTCAGAAGTGTTCTCCCCGTGAAAGGAATTATCTGTCTGTATAAAATCCTCCTTTCGAGAAAATACCCGCGAAGAAAATTAGTCTTTCAGGCGAGATTTTCTCTAGAAGCTACACCTTAATTTAGATCTTCGTTAGAATTGTCTCCGGTGAAAATAACCACCGCTTTCCTGGCAAACAGGGGCTTTCCTTAGTCAGTTGCGAGATAGGAAGAGGACGTGAATTACTTTATACGTCTGCCTTCTGTGAAACGCGAAAATTAAGCACAGACTTTCCTTCACAAGCACTTCTAAATAGTCTCGACAATATACCGAGAAGAGAGACATTTTGTAAACTCCCATTCGACGATCTTCATTTGTAATCTCCGAAACGGAAACGTTCCCAGGCATTTTCCGTATAAAGGAGGATGGTTAAATAATCGCGTTACTACCGGTGTATATTACCGCAACAATAAAATAACCAGTAACATTGTAACCAGATGAAGAACGAAACAGCCTTTCATCCTGCCTAATTAATTAACCGTAAAAACCGGCGGTCTCTGTTCTCTCCGAGTCGATTCAACATCGAACAGTGTTCTTCGCGCGCGTGTTCTGTTCCCTCAGCCGACGAAGACACGCGAAAAAACCGACAAAAAGAAAACATAGAAGAAAGGCAACAAGAGAAGAGAATGAAAAAAGAGAAAAGAGGGAGGAAAGGAAGAGACAGAACGAAAGTGGAAGAAACAGAGAGAGGGAGGGAGAGAAAACGGTACATCGGTAGTAGCAGCGGTAGTAGCCTAGTTTTGCCCGCGACAATGAAGACGAGCAAAAGAAGCGAAAAGAAGAAAGAAAGAAAGAGTTAGGGGGAAGGAAGAAGAAAAAAGAAGGGAAGAGGAAGGAGAGAAGAAAGCGAAGGCAGTGGCTTGGTATAGCTCTCGCTGGACTAATAGCAGCTTGCCTTCAGAAATAGCAATGCCGTGGCAATAGCGAGTCGTTGGTGTGGTAAAAGCCGCGCTAGCAATGGCTCCCCGTCGCCATGGCTGTCCTCTCCTCAGCTCTCCTCTCGTTCCTCTCTATCCTTCTCCTTCACCCTTTCCCTCTCTTTCTCTTCTTCGACCCCGTCCATTAATTAACAGGCTTTGTACTTTTAAACGATGTTAAATAAACGGCATTGTTCGTGAACGAAAGGACTGAAAAGCAGGCGCCATTGTGCTTTAAGCTCGGTCCTCATCGTCGTCGACGACGACGACGACGACGACGACGGTCGTGGCCCTCTCTCCGAAAGCACGGAAAGAGAAGGAAGGAGTAGTGGCCGAGAATACCTACCTACTAATACCGACGGTGCCGGGAAGCCTTTGTTCTAAACAAATACGCTAGCCCACCCCCGAGTAAAGCCCCGTTCACCACCCATTCCACCCTCTTGTTCGTCCGTGCCACCTGCCTTTCAGACCGGGAAAACGTGTATCGATTGGAATAGGCTATAATGTAAATAACGTTCGAACGAAGAAACCATCAACCCTTTCGTGGAGGGGGTGCACGTGCGACCGGACGTCGTCGAAAATCGATCGAGCGTTATCGATGGATTTCTTTTTCAACGGGTTGCTTTCGAACAGGTTCCTGTAATTGGTAGTTTTAATTTCAAACGATTTCACGGGTGTTAGGGGGAATCGGATGTGGTCGGAATTATTATAGGGTTGGTAATCCTGGGAAGCTCAAGCTGTTGGAAGATTTAATTTAGGCTGGATGAAGAGAAAAATTAATTGTTTGGAAAAACGAATTGTTAGCGACCTGTGTGAGTTATTTTATGAAGGAAACTGAAGTTTGAAGAGATTTTTTTATGTTTCATTGAGATTCCTGGGGTTAATGGGGGTTAGTAAAGATTTGATTTGTGTAGTGACATGTTTTTGTTAATTTTAGAAATTTTAAACATTTTATGTCATGCAGTAGGGTTGACAATTTTTGAAGGTATTATGCTTTCCTTTTTGCTGTCTTGTCGATATATTATTGTGTTTATGATAAATTAACGGAATTAGAATGTGGGACGAAATGAACAATAAATAGTAAATTTGGCATATCAGGAAAAATTTGAAAGTGATCTACTGAAAAAAATGTCAACAAATGGCACTCGTAATCTTTCAGTGAAAGTATATAATAAAGAATCTTTACTGCATTTGGTAGTAGTGTGTTAAAATTTATCGGAGAACACGGTGAGCAATAAATAGTGAATTTGAAAGTGATCTATGTGTGAGTATTAATTGAAAGAAGTGTCAAAAAATGACACAGAATCTTTCGGTAAACGTAACATAAGTGTAACATAAGTAAATAAAAGTATCGCAAAGAATTTGTTCAACTTGGAAACAGTGTCGTTGAAAAAATTCGATACTAATACCGCAAGTACAATTAACCCTTGGACTATTTGAAACAACCACTTTCCAGTTAAATCGAAACCGCAACACCCCTCGGTATCCACCGATATCCGAATAAGCTCGAAACAGTCTCAACAGTGCTCCATTGAACCATTATCCCAAAACACTATATTTCCTTTCTCGTTCCCGGAACGCATTCAGCTCGGGCCGTAGAACAAGGATTAAGAATGGCTCGACACCAGTTCGCTCGGCTCGAATGCGTTATCAGCGCTGCACATTGTGCCGGAAGACAAAAATCTCGGATTCCCCTGTTCCGTGTTTCTCTCTTTCTCTGTGCCGTTCCTCGAAGTTCATTGTGAACCACCACGTGTACGTATTGTTTAACTCTCTCTCTCTCTCCCTCTTTCTCTCTTTTTCGTTCGTTCTTCGTGCGCTCCGCTATACAACAAGCAACTCTTTCCATTGTCGTTGCCTGCTGTCAGCAACAATAACGAGGAGAGTAAAAGATCCATCGGGCAACGTGAATCCCATCCTCTCTCGCTACCGTATCTGCTCCGGTGCGCCTCGAATTTCCGCCAGTGTATCTCCTCTCTGTATCGAGAACTTTCATCCCCCTTGAGCGATTCGCTGTGTGCCCAGCCGGAACGTGCTCGTTCTTGATATTACTGTCGGGGACTCACAGCCTCTCTCCTTGGCCTCGTTCCTCCTCTGCGTCTTCTTCTTTGAGATTTCACTTGTCTCCCCCCCCTCCCCCCTCCCGTCCCGTTGTCTTCCATTGATTATACGTCGTTGGAATGATCGAGAAATGGAGTGTATTTTGAGGAGGGGTAGTTTCTTTCGAGACTGCTGCAGGTAATTGAATAGTAAAATGAAATGTGTCGACCTGTTCACTGTCCTCTGAATCACAGTCTAAATACACACATGGTTCTTTGTGTTTTAATTTGTTATTTAACCCTTTCGCTCTGGATTATGTTTGAAAACACTTCGAAATACCATCAAACCTGTAATAGGTGGATTTTTCATATAATTGTTTAGTTGTTGATTAATATGTACCTACTCCTTGTGTGGTACATTTGAACCGTTTGAGTCCCACGCGCCGCTTTCGCGCTCTTCAGATTTCATGTCGAAAAAACCCAGCGCATTTGAACGATACGGACAATTGACGGCGCACTCACAATCTGACGAAACGCGCTCAACTTTTCAGACGCACGTACGTCGCTTCGCTACTTTTTTTGTATATAAGTAATCCAAGTAATACATTTTGTATTTCGTTGTTACCTATTATAAAAGAAGCGCTATCGCGCTGCTTAGCATTTTTCGACACAGAATAAAAGGAGCGCTGTCGCGCCGCTTGGATCTTTTCGCATCCCATTCAGAAAGCGCTATTGCGACCGTGTTTTTTTTAAAAACCTCTGGTACTCAAACGGTTAAAATAAGCAGTATATAATTCCATGTCGCAGTCTGGACAGTATAAGCACCGCGGATCTTTCTCGGCACGTCCGTACGAGCTCAACGATAAAAGGTTTAAATGTAAGAAATGTATTCTAGGAACGTTGAGATAATTGGTCATTTATTTGGACGACAACGTGTCATACTTACTCGACTCCTTAGGAACTCACGAATTTTTACCGTATTTTGTTACATTTACGACAATAATTCGTTGAATTCGTCTCAGCTAATGCCATCCTACTATGAAAATAATACACGGTTCAATTAAAAAAAATGAATTTAACCGAATTAAAAAGAATAATTTACACCATATGATGTCCACCTTCGTACCAAACAACTTTTCTGAAAAAGTTTCTTTGACATTCCAACATTGCGAGTTAAGGGAAACATCTGGTATACGCGTTTCGCTGTCAAAGGGTTAAATAACAACTCTAGTTTCCTTCTAATTCTACGATAATTACATTTGAACGTTCTCGATAGTAGAACTCTTTCGCTCGAAAGGATATAAATTTCACTTTTTTTTTCCAACCAATCAGGCCGAAACCAACATTACTACCGACCCAAGAAACTGGAATAGGAAATCAAATATTCATCAAACGTTGGAACCAATCAACCTTCTCCACCTCTCCTTGGACACCACACAAGCATGCAAAGATCGAGGCGGAAAGACGCCAAGCGTCTCGACATCGGCGGCCATTGTTGCCAGGAAGCTTTTGTTCGGCGGCTGTGCGACCGCAGAGTGCGGACTTCGCGCGCGACGCCGCGCGTCGTTTTCTCGTTTGAGCCTCGCGGTAGCCTCCGTTTCCAGGATGCCAGGGCTTCGCGCTTTGTCCACAGAGCCGCAGCCAGCACCCCGACAACAAGTGGTAATTAATTCTGGGCGAAACAATCGGCTCGCTACCGCTGAAGGAACAACCAAAGCGCCAAACAGAGGCCGGGGGAGGCCGTTGGAAGCTTTCCGCCGCGAAAACATCGGTTGTTTCGTGCAAACGTCTCCCTGTTCTCCCCGCGCGAGCTCGTAAAACAGTTTAAACGCGAAAATCGACTGTTTGAAACGCGCCACCGTTATCGCTTCTCCTCTCTTTCTCGCGGTTTCGCCGGTGCGCGGAATTTTTGATCGAAACGAAACACGGATGAAACGCGAAATGCGAGGGAAAGTTGGGCAAAAGTTTTGTCAGAGTGTCAGGTTGTCTGGTGTTGGTTTAGGTTTGTATAATTCTGGACAATTGTGAGGGTGTTTTGTTTGAATTTGAGTAATCTTTTGCGGACTCTGAGTTCAATAATTTAAACTGTAAAATGGAAAAAATGGAAGGTGCTCTCATAAGTTAGCGACTATACCCGAGTGACGTGAAACGGCCAGTAAGTAAATCAAATATATTTGCAAGTTTCTATTTAAAAAATTTCTTCTGTCTTCCATGCGAGTGATTGTGTTTTTGACGTATCATGCTTTCCTCTTTACTATCTTCCATTCCACAGCAATAAATGATTAAACTCAGAATTCAGGAATTTCTGTCACATTCTGTATTTCACTAAATATTCAAATAATCGTGCTTTCCTTCTTACGATTTTCCATTCCACTGCAATAAGTTATTAAACTCAGAATCCAAGAACATTCGCTACACATTGTATCTCACTAAACAAGAGTCACCGTTAGCATAATTATATCTCCGAAATTTATTTCACTCCTGTTTGAAAACTTATTGAAACCAGATCAACCCGTGAGAATTTCTAATGATTTAATTATGAGTAGAAAAAAGTGAAAGCCAGAATTTTACCAGAGATATTTATCTAAGAACCTGAAAATTGGAGAGCAACTATTGCCAAAGGAAATGAATTTTAAAAAAACGCTTTATCTCGTGTCATTTCCTATCGAAGTCCCACTTAAAACGATATTTACAGTCCATCTATCGATATCCGCAGGTTATGCTCCACTGCATCTACACCCGTGAAACCGTATTATGCATCAACAGTTCTTTGGTACAAGCTTCTCATTCGAATCCTGCTATCACTCTGGTTGCGTGACTTGGACGTTCGTAGAAATTCGCGATAACCGGGCTGACACGTTCCATGTCCATTATTTATCCGCGAGTAGGCTTGCGAATGGCCTCTTGTTCTCCTTTCGTCCACCGTGTTTATTCTTAACCTCAACATCGTGTCCACTCTTAAATATCGCTTTCCTTTCTAATGTACCTCTTAAAATTCACGCCTGAAACAATCGTCTTTTCACCACGAACAAATCGGTAAAGCGGATAAATGGAAAAATGTACGAGCCGCTCATTTGCCGAATCGATTAACTGCATAAAACAGAAAATAGAGAAAATTGATATACATCAAATAACAGATATTAATATTTGTTATACCGTTCCGTTGAATTACATTGTTACAACGATTTGCTTTAGAGTATGGAATTAATCGCATTAGTTTCTGAGATAAATTATTTAATATTCTAAATTTTCAATTTAAAAATTAGGAAATTTATTTTAAATATAAAAAGATAAGCATCAAGTGCTCTGGCGCTGAAATGAAAAAAAAATACAATAAGTGGAGTTAAACAATTTGAACCTGTGAACGGCTCGTGTACAGAAAGGAGAAAAATAATTGCATCGGATGGAAATAAACGAAAACGCAATTTTCCACGATTTAAAAATCGAGGCGCGATTACGACTCGTCGATAATTCAGCCATAACGGTTGATTCTGCCGCCGGTGGCACACAACACCGCCGTTTCATCGGGTAAACACAGCGTCCGAATGCCTTTCATACTCATTGATCGGACGCGTTATCCAAGTGCCTATCGCTCGTTTACAAACTGCTTTATACGAACCGCAAACAGGCGGCAACGAGCGTGCACCAGCAAACGCGTGTTTTCTTCTTTTCAGTTGTTCTTCACTGTTTTGACAGTTTCTTTCCCTTTCGTGTTTCTTTGTTGCACCGATATTTTTTTTCACGCTTACGCGTGTCAGAGTAACCTTTTTCTTTCTTGTAATTGAATTTTAATTGCAATCTTTTATTTTTCATTTTTTTAACGTCGCATCACCTGCTCGTTATATTCTTGTTTATGTTGAGAAATCGTGCATTCGTTTGTGCAGAGTAACTTGTTCAATTGAAACGGCTGAAATTATTAGCTGACGGCGTTGGTAAATAATTTTTTAGGCTTGTGCCCAAATTTAACTTTTCCAGTGTTCTAGACTTTCAAAATTTCTGGGACACTTATCGAAGCCTCTAGTACATTGCACGATTGTTTGTTATGTCGAATGTTTGAAATATTTTTTAGCGAAAATAAAAAGAAACACAAGAGTGAGTTCTGAGGAAGTTCTGGGTTACTTATCAAAGTTTCTACTGTATTCTACAATTGTTTGTTGAGTCAAATGTTTGAAACTGTTTTCGATAAAAATAAACATTCAAGATGTAAGAGTGAAAAGCTTGGATTGAATAAACGACGAATTTTAATTATTTTGAAATTGAAACTAATTTCTTTGCGTTGTTATGGTATTATAATGGGACTTGTATGTGTTAGTGGTTTTAAATAATCGATCGTCCGACAGTTC
Source organism: Habropoda laboriosa (assembly GCF_001263275.1). NCBI lineage: Eukaryota > Metazoa > Arthropoda > Insecta > Hymenoptera > Apidae > Habropoda > Habropoda laboriosa. The sequence goes on along the minus strand of NW_017100710.1, from coordinate 1,458,762 downwards.
TCAATGTCTGACTTTAGACGATTAGCCTCTAGCATGTTAATTTTGTAAGCTTTTATAGCTGCGTCACGAATAATTGGAAGCACGAATATGACTTGGCATTATAGAGCGAAAGATTAAAGATTGATTACGTTCAACTTCTGAATTATACGTATTTTGCTGGTAGTTACGAAAGTATATTTTTTTCGTTTCCTTTGCCGCATTGATAAGTCTTTGCTCTTGCAGTGCAAATTTCTTTTCTGTGAAAAGCTCGATGCAACAGAAGATAAATAATAAATACAATTTTTTTTAACTTTTATGTAAACTTGAAATTTTGACTTAATTTCTACTGTATCATTATGATCCATTTTTTCTCATTGTCTAAATACTTGTCCATATTTTAGGAACTTCTAAATTCTGACATAATGAAGAGAGATATTTTTATATTTTTAGGCATATTATAAAGTTTTTGCTCTTATACAGTACAAAATACACGGTGAATTCAATTTTTTTTTCACCTTTGACTTAAACCACTTTCATAATTCTCGCATATTTACCATTAATTTTTCCTTATTGCCTAAAATACTTGTCCAGGCTTCACGAGTTTGTATTTACGACGTAATAAAGTATGATATTTTTATGATTGATCGTTGCTCGAAAACTCGTGGAAGAATTAGCATTCGATGACGCCTACAAAGTAAAGAAAAACAGACCGGTCTGCTTCGAACGATATTTCGCGATGACGAATATAAATGCTATTTTTCGCGAACTTAGTCGAACGTTTTCTACATCCTTCTCTACGTATTATTCACGAAATTGGTCTCCTTTTCTTGGTCGGTGTACGAGAAACACTGCGAGGAAGTACTTACGAGCGCCATTTTGAAACTCGCCTACTTACGAGCTTCTGAAGGACTTGAAAATCCATCACTATTGCACAACTTTTCCAATCGAAAAATTTCCCAACGAAGCTACTTTCCTTCGAACCGCGAGCTCCGTGGGTGTATTTCAACCGTCGAATTTTTCTCCGATTTTTCCGTTAATATTTCTCGTGTGTTCAATAGAACTTGAAGCGCTCGAGGCTTTTCTGCTTTTTTCTCTTTTTGTTTTAGAATACTCGAACAAATTCGAACTTGTTAATTCATTGTTTCTAATTATGGAAATGGCGTATTGTTACAGGTGCCGAATGGAAACTCCTGACGGAGGATGAGAAACGACCCTTCATCGATCAGGCGAAAAGGTTACGGGCACAGCACATGAAGGAACACCCTGATTACAAGTACAGACCTAGAAGAAAGCCGAAAACGCTGCGGAAGGAGGGATATCCGTACAGTATTCCGTACCCCAGCGTGCCCATGGATGCGCTTCGAGCTGGTGAGTTGATATTTCTAGCAGATACAGTCATTTTTTGAACAATTTAACGGTTAATTGTAGCCATGAAATGATTTTTAATTAGTAATACAATAAGAGATTGTGTTGACATTTGGAAAGGAAGTACATAGAGCGTTCGTGTTATTTGGAGAATAGTTAAATGTGATAAAAATTGGATTGTATATTTAAAATGATCTTTCTTAAGTTCTATAAATGAAAATTGCAATTCTAAATTCTATAAATGGTATTTTAACTTTTATAAATAATAATTTTGAAGTTTATGAATGAAAATTGTAATTGTCGATTCTTTAAGAATCTTCGATACAAAGACAAATCCTTATAATTATTTTCGAAAGTGTATATCCTCAGTCAACAACGTATTAAAAAATCCATAATTTAAAACTTCCATCTTCCATTATTAACAATTTCGTTTTTAATTTTGTTTAATGTATACCGATCAACAAATTTACATTTACACAGAAAATCTGAAATTTACGATAATCAGAATTGCTTAAATTAATTTTTCGTGACATTAACGGGGCACAATGGGTGTCTCCCATGTAGTAAAAATCACATTTGTATTTCCTTTGCTAACTTTGTTAAAATTAAAATTGTAAAACCTTCGAAACGAATTAATAACTACACTTTGATCGAATCTAATCATATCTTTAAAGTGAAAATATTAAAAAAACCTTTTGGGGCACTGTATTCCCTATGTCAGTGTTCTTCATAAGTACTTGCCCATTGAAATACTTTTTCCACTTTATTCAGAAATCTGATAAATTTGTCAAAAGTACTATATTTTTCTAAAATAAAAATTACAAGACGAGTTAAATCCTTGACTTCTTCCTTGGAAACTAATGGTTGAACGAAGTTACTTACTGAAATAAACAACATCGTGAACAAATGAGTAGACAAACACTTTCGTCATATTCAAAGGGTTAAGTCAAACAAAGGAAAAGATTCTGCAATTCTGCGACACATCTAACCTACCCCAAAAAACTACCCCAAAAGTGACCATATTCCATAGAGTACAAGTAACGTTATATTTCTTTTACCAACTTTATTAACACTAAAATTCCAAACTTTAAGACAAATTAATAAATGCACATTCGTTAAATCTAACGACATTTTTTAAACGAAAATGGAGAAAGAAATCCCTCGAGGCATTGTATCCCAAAGTGAGTGTCCCAGGGTTAATCTACGCCTATTAACACCGAAAAACGTAGGAGAAGCGAATGAAAAGGGACTTCCATAATTCCATATAAATATTCCTCTTCGGAAACGGTTGATCCACCATCGCGATAGGAAGGAGACAATGCAATTACGATAGCCAGAGACAAGGCTGGATCGATCCACGCGGAATCTCGCGACTGGAAGGTGTGTTGCGGCGGAGTACAATAGAGAAAGAACAGTTCGTCTGGTAGGGCTTTGATATTCTTATCTTTTCGGCTCGCGTTTCAGCCGTATTGTTGCCAGTGATGCCCCCGGGATCCGTGGTCGGAAGTCTTATAATGGCGATTTCTTCGAGGTTCGCCCGACCCTCGTTTCCTCCTCGCCATTTTCTCCAGAGTCTCGCTAATGGTTCACGCGTTACCCGCTTTTTAGCGTCAAAGACGCGCTCTTTTCGCCGGCCATCGCCGGTTATTATCAACCGAATACTCAGAATGCACTTGCGCAAACAGTGGAACGTGGCGAACACTTCACAGGCGAGGTTTCTTTATCGATGACGCCACGTCTGGTCAGTTTTTCTTCGTTTCAAGTATCACTGTGTTTATACTGTATTTTTAGTGTTTCCTTATTTTTTCCTCGTTACAACGAGAATCGTTGGGTACAGTAATAAGCATAAGAACGAGCACAATATTGGGTAGCTTTAGTTAGCTCGTTAACGCTCCAAATATTTGCTCTTTTCATGTGACACTTTCAACTTAATTTTCTGTGGTAGGTTGGAAAGGATGCGATGCAAGTTGGGAATAAGATGAATTAAATTAGACGTGGTTAGGGTAGGATAACTTGTCTATTAGGTCATTTCATGAATTTGCGTCGAATTTTATAATTTAGATCAATATTTCTAACGTAAGCGCTTTCTCATCTCACAACTTTTTCCTATTTCTTTGGTAAGGCCGTTATGTCGTCGCTATAAAATTTCCTTGGATTTTCATTAAAACATTTTTCGCTTTTGGCCTGAACTTGTGGAATTACTTAATGTTTCCTCAAACAGAAATTTTTCAAGTATTATTTACAAAGAATGCAATGCAGTTGTGAGGGAAATGTTGGGAATGAAATGAATAAAATTAGACTGGGTTAGGTTAAAATTAACGAGATAATTTAGGCGATTCTTTAGATTATACTGTTTCCTTAAACAGAAATTTTTCTAAGGACAGTATTATCAAAAGTTGCTTGGTTAGAATTTAAAGACAAAGTTAAAAAGTGAAAGTCTTTATTTTGTGTCTTCAATATATGATAAATATTCTTCAAAACATAATTAATTAGTTTAATTTTATTCATATACAGAACTTCAATAATTCTCAAACAATCAATCAGAGCAATTAAAATACTCCTCTCCTTGTCACATTTTGTATTAAAATTTAAACAAGCGCAACTGCATGCAACAGTTTCAATTACAGAATGTATCAAACACGGATTGGAAGACAGTAAAAGGAAGAGCTTAATTTGGAATTTTTATTATTCAGACTCAAATTGTAAAAATATTCGAGTTACGTACTGTCACTTTGTTTTCAAATTTTGGACTCACTCAGCGAGTACTATCCTTTCCTTTTCAGTCACAGTAATTTATTACGTCCAGAATCCAGCGACTTTCGTTGCACACCGTATCACAAGACTGTTACGTCCAGAATGAACCCCAAAAGTATATTCATCTCTCAAACGCATCTCCCACAATCGTTCACAAAAGTATCTCGCATCAAATCTCCAAACACAACAATTCAATTGGTCCATTGTTTAACCGATTTACCTCGCCCGTAATCGTACCGTTCAATCATTAAATCGGCATCTGTCGATTTCGATCAGCGTGCCTTATCTCCATTACGAAAACATCCCCGCGAAATCGCCAGGGGAACAGATGTTCGATGAATCGCGCTCTCGCTTACACACACTGGATCCTCCTCTCTCCCCCCTTTTCGTTCAGGTTTGCACAGATTTGTTTGACGTTCCGGCCTCTCCATTGTGCCCATTGTTTCCCGCCTCATAGCGGATTACGTAATTTTGAATTTCTCCGCGGCGAGTCAAAGAAAAACGGGGGTTCCGGATACGGAACAATCGAACGCGAAATTATGATCGTGAATGGCGTCGGTGGCGACGGCGAGGGCGAACGAATCGCTCGATGCACGAAATTTCCATTTAGCTGTCGCCCGGGACAACGAACGGTTCACGCGAGAATCGATGCTGGCCCCCGGCACTATTTTAAAGTCGACGAATTTGCCCAGACAATCTGGCCTTTGCAACTTTTCCTACCGTCTTCTCGATCCTTTATGAGCCATCGTTGCAAACGTACGACATGGTATGTATAGTGAATTTTGTTACCGACAAAGGAACATCCTGAAGTGATGATCATTGATATTGACGAGACTTTGGTATATGGTAGTACTCGGAAAAATATTTCGCACCTATTTGTTTCTTTATCGGCAATTGTCCACGTTGAAGGGGTGAAAATCGCCCCCGATTTCGATAGTAGAGTGAAACAAAATAATTTTCTTATGGAGGAAGAGTAATTTGGGACGTAAAGGGTTAGATAGACGATGATTATACGGGTCCTTTTATCGTTTCACTATTGTTCATTTTTTGTGGTATAAATTACTTGTTTTGTTGTAAACTTGAGGAAACTGTATAAATTTATGTTCTTACAGCTGACATTAGCAGCAAAATCAAATAAAGTAATTGTTTTATGGAGAAATAATAATTTGGGACTTAAAGGGTTCATTTTCTGTGATACAGAAACTGAACCGCCTAATAGTCTAATTGTAAAACTACCACAATATGTGAAATACGGTGGTAAAAAGAATACCAGTGCAAATATTATAAATATCAACGTTCCTAAGGAAAAGTAGTAACTACATTTTTCCACTGTTAAGAATACAAAATAGAAAAGCAGATTTAATTGTTTTGTATCAAAAATTTTCCTTGGTCTCTGTGTATACCTGAAAGAGTAGGTATTAATTTTTTCAAATCACTTTCTTTCTTATATTATAAATATAAGCATTCTTGAAGAAGAAGTATAACAGTAGTATTTTATTTCCACTGTTAAAAATATAAGAAAAACCCGAATTGATAGTTTTGTGTCTGTTACCTGAAAGAATACAGACAACCTTCTTATAATACGGTTAATTCGTACGTAGAAGAGTTGCCTGAATACCCAAAATATTAAAGCTATCCAACAACCATAATGCAAAAAATTAAGCAAGGCAAAAGACACTTTCATTGCTGTTAGCGCCCATAGGTGCTTTGATAATTAACTCACACTGTACAGTTCGTGCCTTTTGGTGCACTCCTAGCCTAATTTCATCCTTAATTTTACCCTACAATTATAAACTATAAAAAATAAAAGATTTCACTGCTACGGTTGACAATCTACCCTCTGTCACGTGAGTCACGTGCTAAAATCTGCCGCAGGGAAAGGGTTAAACAATTATATACAGACTTCGCATTGTGAATCGCTGATAAAGAAGAAGAAGAGAGGATGTCGTTGTTATTTACACAAGGGGGATTCCCTGTTAATTCCAACCGAAACAGCGTGACGGAAAAATTCGCGCTACATCAGCATTATCCAAATTTATCAATTCGCGGTGTATGAAAAGCGTGTTATAAAAATATCGCGTTACAGGAAGGCTGTCGCAATTTTTGCACCGTGTTACAGGAGGGTTGCTCGCGTTAATTCTTTCCTTTGCCAAACCTCGAACTGCAGGCTCGTGAATCAATTCGTCGAACGCATCGTCCACATAAATCCGCATATCGACACCGAAAAGAGTCACAAACCGCGGGAAGCAGCTGGCAATGTAGCGTACTACCCCCGACCAGAGGCAGCCGATTTAAAAAGTTGACGCTGGAAAAAAGAGCAGGAGGTAGGAGAAGTTAAGTAGTCACGCGAACGGCCCCCGCGTTTATTTTCGAAAACACGGGTCAAAAGTTGGCGCTGGGTATATCTCGAGGATCTTTGCCTCGGAGGGCTACGGAATAAATCGTCGAATAATTCCCTTTGGCGCGGAAGGGCCGTGGTCCGCATGGGACGATTCATTGGCTTTATGCACGCGAGAGCATAAACATGTCGCTGGCTCATTATTTATCGAATTGTCTTAGTCCCCGTGCGTACGATTGCGCCCCGTGTCGTTCGCCGGAAGCACGTGACTGCGCGTCGCCCGATTATAAATCCGTCGCTGGCGAAAAAGTCCGCCTGCGGCGCGATCACTCGGAAGATTTGAAGAATTTACGCGGTGAACTTACCTGTTCTCCTTAATTTTCGCCGTACAGATAATATCGCTGGTAGAATATTAATTATCACCTGTCAACGTGTTTGTTGGTCCCTTGATTTGAAAGGTTTATTCGACAGGATGGAGGCTTTGCACAGGTTTGCGAAGTTGGAAAGGGAGTATAGGTGCTTTATAATTTTTTCGTTGAAGATAGTAGATTTATACAATTTACAATTTGTTTATTCTTAGTATAAAATCTTTTACTTAACCAAACCGTACTATTAATCTCTTAGACTGCGACAAAGAATCACAGGCTCGTGATACAGATTGTGAACGAGATATGACAAATGTAGACATATTACAAAGATTAGAAGGAGAAAGAACGAATGTAATGGATAGCTTGAGTTTACTTTCAACTTGCAACTTATTGGTAGACGAGAAATTGGTGTGGGAATTAATCCAATGGCTTTTTTCACAAGGTCTTGACAGCTTTATCGACTCAAAGACGGCATATTTTTTCAGAGAGGGAATTTGTCAGTTACCTGATAAATGGAAAAATTGTAAATAAATATTGAAGTTTGTACGAAAATGTACCGAATTCATTTCTATGCCTAATATTTAATAATAGAATTCACTCTGAGTGACATATTTATTTCCTATCTAACTAGAATTTATTTTTATGAATTTTAAACGTTTATATCCTTCACTCGATCCTTTTCAAAATTTCAAAGTTAAAAGTTTGAGAACCGTTAGGGTAAAGTAGCCGAATATGAGTATAAAAATGCTTTTATTAAAATACGATACATGTTTTAAATGTAAGATGTGTACACCTTTGCAACATATTAGAAATTATAACAAAACAGATAGAGATCCATCATAATAAAATAAAAATGAAAATTATGCAAAAATATGATATACTTCAAAAACTGATCGCCTAATATGAGACCCAGGTTTCATCTTGTCAAAACTTATTTTTTCTGTCTTTTTTCACACACTGGGCATGGGCATAACTTCGTGGGAAAAAAAATCATGAAATAGTTATGACTGAAATAATTCAAAGGGTGAGCCTCTATTTTCTCTTCGCTAAGTTAATTTTTCTCGAAGATGCGTTCCTAGTACTAGGAAATAGGGCGGAAAACTGAAGATAATTCTTTCCTCGAAAATTGCTGTACGGAATGTAAAAAATTCTTCTCGCGACCCAAATCACCATGAATTCGAAGATTGAAATCTCCCCTTCACATTTCACCATCGAGTGTAATTTCCAAAATAGTTGTTTACGGTGAACGAGTTCTTCAAGCGTTTCGAATACGCTTCGAAACACCCATACGAGAATTTTTCCCAGCGTTTCTAAAAAGTAGCTTTATTTCTCCTCGATATTGCTAACTTGTAGCAAAAAAGTAGCGCGAATTTCCGGCCGGCGAGGTTTTCCCTTAACTCACGTCCTTAAGCCGTGGCTCGCTATCTGCGCGAGCGGAAACCCCGGTCAGAAATTCCAGCCTAAGCCGATAATTTATCCCAGCCACCCACGCACTTGTCTTATGCGCGTGCCACCGTGCAGGGACGTGTTCGCCAACAGCCGACGGATGTTAGAAAGAGGGAGAAACAGGCATTCGTGTGACCGAAGAGCGAAAAGGAGGGAAGAACAGGGAGCACGATCGGTAGCTTTCGCGATATTCAATCTCACGTGCAATCTTTTTATCTGGAAAATTGCGAAAGCGTTCGCCGTTATTTGCCACTAAAAATTCAAAGGACATTGCAGGATTCTGGCGATTTCTTACAAAACTGGATACTTCAATTTTCATGGGACTCGTATAAGCTAGATACGGTGTTAGCCAGGAGTTTGGGATTGCTGTACGTTGTATGCTGTGCGGGAATTTTTGGGAAAAAATTTAACCCTTCGTGCAACTCGATATTTCAATTTTCAGGAGACTCATGAAGGTGGATACACTGTTTGCTAAAAGTTTGGGGTTACTGTACATTGTAAAGTGTGCAAGAATTTTTAGGAAACAATTTGAAATTTAACCCTTCGTGCAACTAGATATTTCAATTTTCGTGAGAATTAACACTTTGCACTCGAAGACCTTTTTTCTATAAGGAAGCAGCAGAAATTAATGAAATTTTTTCAAACTAACAAATAAACTGTACATATATTAACGAATATGACTATTTTACTTCAATATGTAACGTAATTCTGTTAGAAGTTGGTTCTTTCAAACTGTTTCACTGCTGAGATCTCTATCACGTAGTAAACAGTTTATGGAGGTAAAATATCAGATGTAGGAGTGCCTCCAATAATTATTTACCAAATGGTAAATATAATAGTAATGTCTCTTTCTTAGTCGCCTCTCGAGTGCAAAGGGTTGAAAGCTTAGAATTACTGTGCATTGTAAGCTGTTAGAAAGAGTTAGTTTGAGACAATTTTAACCCTTTCCAGTTCTTGAATTTTTTCGTACGACCGACCCGTAACTCCAGCACACTTTTGCAGTGAAAATTTCGAAAAAAGAAATGACAAATGTTCACGAATTTGTTTATTTTCATTTCTGTCGTTAATTTGCTACATATCAACACCAATATTGTGCACATTACGAATACCACCATAGCGACGCCAGCGGAGTGCAAAGGGCTGATGAATTCTTCATCACCCAAATCTACCAAGTCGAAGTAAATTGCAATCGACCCTTGCGAAACTAAGTCCACAACCATAAAAAATTAGTAAATCGACAAATAAAATCCAAACCGATTGACCTCTGCGAAATTAATTACACAACCATCAGAAGTTAAAAAATTGTTAACAAATTCCAAACATTTCGCCTCTGTTGTATCGCACGGGAAATTCTTCCACCCGACATAAAGAAAATTCAACAACACTTCAGTCACCGAAAGCACCATCTAAAGATTATCATTACGAAACCTGTACACTTCTCCGAGGGAACACAAAATGACACCTCTGTGTCCTCATTCTTGAAACGCTTCTTCTTCTTCTCGCCTCTTCATTTCCCAAGAAAATTAACGACACGGGCATCCACGGTGTCGCGATCGGTGGAAAAAAGGGTGGAGCATTCGCGGAAGAAGGAGAGGGAAATAAAGAAGGGAGTAAAAAGATAAGAAGAGAGGGGTTGGGGGCGAAGGGGGAGAATACGGCCGATAAATCGGGGATTACCGATCACGTTTCGAGGTGTCGCGTGGGCGGCGGGATAAATTCTGGCCTTAATCGGGCCGTTGCCATTGCTGGAATTAATAATTTTGTTCGGTTATGCTACAAGATCACGGCCGGAAGGGGCGTGAATGAACAACGAAGAGGTGAGGAGGTAGGGAGAGGAGATATCTCGTTCCCCCTGGGGCAAACCACGGTCGTGGACGCGTTTACGCGAACGCGAAACAAGTTACGAGCTGCCCGGGGCTAGGCGATTCCGCTGGAGCTTTTATAGAAACGCGATAAAACGATGATTTCGAGTATTTATTCCGCGACGATCGACGTCAGCGCGAGGGGGGGCTAATAATGATTAGTCGATCGATGGAACGAGTGGCTTAAGCAAATATAGCGTCGTAACTACCCTTCGTTTTAAAAAGTAGCTTCACTTTTACGAGAGAGATATTGAAATGGAAATTCTTCCTGTGACAAAAATTGTTTGAGGTAAAAGGGAGGGATTTGCTGTTTAAGGTTGAGATAAGGTGAACGACGACGATTCTTCGGGCTAGACTGTTTTCTTATGTAAAATACTTTTTCAGATAAAAATTGTTCGAATTAAAAATGGGAAGATTTGTTTGTTTGAGCAGAATTTAAGGAGATATTTAGAAGGTAAAGTCATCAATTGTTATTATTTTGTGCCTTTGTTTTATCATTTGCTACCGTTATTGATCATTTTGTTATTTAGTACCGTGTTTGCTTTTCTTTTTTTACGCTACTATTGTCATATTGAAAATTAACGTTTGAATCAGATTTCGTATTGCTACCGTTCTTCTTAATTAATTTTCTAGTTTAAATTCCAGCGTTCTGTTTTATCATTTTCTTCTTACTTTCCTTAATTTATTCTACTTAGTTCTTCCTTTTCTTCTTTTATATTTGTGATATATGTTATATACTATAATAGGTTCATACCTACAAAAAATAATGAAATAAATCTTTTTTGTTAGAGTACAAGTATAATTGATTGCACAAAGGATACAAAATTTGTCTTAGCCTTATAACAACAAGTCAGACTGGCATCATAGATTATCGTTAAAATGCAACAGAAAGCTGTATATCTAAGAATTGCTAAATGTGAATAACGTACAAGATTTTAGCTTTCTTGTCTAACATGCTATTGAAACAGTATATAACCGACGTTTGCCTGCACAGCTGTTAAAAAAATCGCAAGGCAAGGGGTTAAAGACGCATTTCCAACTGCGCTCATCATGTACGTACAAAACTTCGTCAATTTCGCTAGAAATCGATACTGAATCTCTGCAAATCATTCGTCGTGAAATATCGTTCCTCGTGTCATCGCCGAATGAACTCATCGAGAAAACATCCCAGCGACGACAAAGGCAAATATCGCGCCATTCCCATGCAACAAGCATGAATCCCCAATTATCGGTAACATTGTACGTACTTTTTCCCTGGAAACGACAGAACCCTAGTGAAAGCTTGGACAACGAGAGATTCGAAGCTTTCGAAGAAGGAGAGACTCCCCCATTTTTCAACTACCGTATCTACTTACATATTCCTTCACGAATTCACCCATCGACGAAGGCCACAAGAAACCGTGTACGGCCGGTTACAAAATCGCGATTAATAATCGTACACGCGTGAATTCTTCGTTGCCGGTCATAAATCTCGCCGCCAATCATCCCCAGGCTTCTCGGGAGAAAGAGAGAGAGGGACGTTTCTTCGTCGTCGCGGAGAATCAACGACGCGTCGACAATGATGCTTCGTTGGCATAGGTATTCTTTCGCCGCGTTTCCGTCGTTCGACGACGATGATCGATAAGTCGCCGCGGGAACACGATATTAATCTCGACGAAAACGCACCAGCCGGCTCGGTTAATCATTCGCATTGTCGATCGTCGAAAGGTGGAGATCGAAGATGCGGCCAATTGGCTTATTGTGTCGCGCATTCAGGCATTTGGGGGAAACGCTTTTATCTTGCTATTGATTGTCTCGTGTCTCAAGAATTTTCTTGAAAAATTGAAATTAATAAATTAGAATGTATTTATTTGTTTATTTTGTGATTGAAAGAATACAAGTCGTCTTTCTTATTTTTGGGAATATTTTCTTTGACGATTGATGTGTCATGTTTGAAGACTTTTCTTGGAAAATTGGAATTAATAAATTGGATTCTGTTTTTTGTTTTGCGATTGAAAGGGTAAAATTCGTCTTTCTCATTTTTGGGAATATCTTTTTTCTTTGATGATTGATGTGTTATTTGAATAGAGTTCTTTCATCCTTTAACACATTGGAGACCTATGACCCAGCATATGGCTCATGCAATATGATGAAGTTTGGTGTTATCAATTTTGTAGAATAAGGTGTATGAAAGATAAAATTGCCATTGACGTTTTGATCGAATAAAACACGAATAATCCGCAGTCACGGCTGTCGATATATTAAAATATAAATAACGACGAAGAGAGTAGAGACTTTACATTACCGGTTTCTAGGAATAGTCTTGTAATAATATGTTTGATCTCAAATGTCTTAAGTATAATGAGGATATTATATTTTGAATTACAATTACATACTTTTATATGATTAATTAATTCAGAGGACGAGTGATTGTATAGTATATGTAGGTATAATGATACTTTGACGTAAGAAATACACGATGAATCAGACTCGCCGAAAATATCCAAATGATTATGGTTAGAAATTGCTGCAGGCGTTTAGGCACCAGGTTTCTCTCGAAGACGTTGTTACGAAGAATATTTACTGTAATGGAGATAGTTGACAGTATAAAAAGTATTATGGTATCGCGTAGCGTGTACGGTAATATGGAAGAAATAAAATAGAATAATAAAACTTGCTAGTTTTTAATAAAACATTTAAAATTTATTATACAAATAATATTTAGTTTTTCGAAATATTTATTCATGAAGCTTTTCAGTGAGATCTGACAAAGGCAGTGTAATTTAATTCCCTCCCGTAATTCGATCAATTAATTTACATTACGTCGATTTAAAAATTTTGAGAAAAAATTTGTCAAAAAAAATCTGCATAAAGAAATGCAGTCCAATTTAAAGAAAAAAGAAAAAAGTACAATTTCACTTCCAGTGAGACGCACACGTTCCACTTAGGTCCTCGAACGAAAATTAATCTCAATTTAGGATCCATTACAGACACGACGATTGGTACAAAAATAACAAATTCTTGACCAAAACAGTGCAAAATTTTCCTCGGTGATTTTGTTCCAACTTCATTTGTGACATATTTTATACACACGCAGAAATTGAACGCTCTAGTTCCACTCATAAAATTGCACAATATTCCACGATATTTTGCAAGACCAAAAAGGATTATTTCAACTTTCAAAATTACTCAATCGTTGAAACTTTTCCACACATTATAAATATGTAATATTATTGTGTTGCAGGAATGGCTGGCAGTATGGGACAAGCTGGAATGGGCTCGTATTATGGTCCCGCGGCGGCTTACGGTTCTCTTTCCGCGGCCAGCATGGCTGCGGCTGCACAGCAGTCTGCCGCGGCGATGTCCGCGGGCCTTGCAGCACCTGCACAGGTGAGTCTATACACCTCGTAAACAAACACCACGTTTCCTGCCACGCGAAACTCGTTCACCGTGTTCCCAACGGTGTTTCCCCGTGTCAATTCTCTTATCTCTCTCATTCGAAGTCCATCTGAAGAGATGTTCGAATCACCATGGACGATCTCGAAAACACTTATGTATCGTCGTCATTTCCGCGTCAATTTCGAGCGCTGGTCACGGCACACCGGTGTGTATGTGTAGGTCGTGTAACGTGCACTTCCGCGAGACGAGTTCTCTTTCTCTCAATGGCTGCCAATGATGTGTGAAACGATAAGAATAAACGTGGTGGGTTCTTCCAAGGATCGTGACAGCGTGCAGTTGCGAGCGGAATTACAAATGTACATATTGTTACGCAGAAGAGGATCTAGGCTGAGTTTGACCGGATTCGGAGCACGTTGACGATTCTTTTTAGCAGAAGGAGGCGCGTCTGTTTCGCACAATTGACGCATTTGGTACCGTTGACACGTGGAAAATGGGAAAGTTGGGTGGTATTCCTGGGATCTGAATGACGTTTCAAGGTGTGGAATGGGAGCATTGCTTATTTTCTTAAGGATCGTCGGAATTTTCACTGACTAATATTCTTTAGATAGTTGGAAATTTCACCGACTAATTTTCCTTAGATAGTTGGAAATTTCACTGACCAATTTTCTTTAGATAGCTGGAAATTTCATTTACTGATTTTCTTGAGGATATTTGAAAATTTTACTGATTAATTTTTTTGGGAGTAATTAGAAATTTCACCGTCTAATTTTCTTTAGATTGTTTGGATTTGCACTGTCTAATTTTCTTTAAATGGTTCGGATTTTCACTGACCAATTTTCTTCAGATTGTTTGGATTTGCACTGACTAATTTTCTTTAAATTGTTCGAATTTTCACCGACCAATTTTTTTTAGATAGTTGGAAATTTCATTTACTAATTTTCTTGAGGATATTTGAAACTTTTATCGACTAATTTTCCTGGGGATAATTGGAAATTTTAGTGACTACAGAAAACTTCGAATTTCTGAAACTTTGCAAGTTTGTTAGGAAAGTCAGTAGAAGTATGGAACAATTTTCTTTATTTATTTTCTCTATTTTTCATAATTACTTTGTGTAACAACTTTGAACTATTGAATTAAGAAGGTGGTTCTTTCGATGAAAATAACAGTGAATCAAGATTTCAAAAATGTGCAAGGTGTTTATCAAGGTAGCGAAAGGAAAGAAAACAAGGCTCAACGTTGTAATACATTTTTCAATTAGAAGAGAAGAAATCGATTTGCCAGAGAGGAGGGTAGCATCCTCGATTACGATTTGTCAGAGACGAAAAATGCGTAAGAGACGGTCGCAGGGACCGAGTGTTATCGCGATGCCAGCGGAAAAGAGCCACCCACGCGGTTATTTCTTTCGCGTCCCTATTCAATGGAATTTGACATCGGGAGACTCGATCAGGGAATCTCGAGATTTATCGCTGCATTCACGCGTTCCTTTTCTCGGCAAACAACCGATATTCTATTAATCGATTCGAGACGTACGGTTTGCTTCGTATCAATTTGACTCCGGTATTCGTGCCTTCAAGGAGGATTGAAAAGGGTAAAAAACAAAATCGCCTTTTGAAGAAAATATATGTTATTCTTCATAATTTTCTGCTCAAAGTGTCGTGTAATTTACTACAATTGGCTGAACATATTTGTACATTATTTTATCGACAGAAATTAAGAACGTGTATTTTTCTTTATTCCTAATTGTTACATATTTTTCAACCTTTTCTTGTAGAAGTGATTTTATTTATTTTAATCGGAAAATTATAATGGCTGGTTCAACGAAAATATTTTATGAACGTAGAAGTAATGAGTGGAAAAAGGGAGTAATAGTGTTTTTTGTTTTTGTTTTAATTGTGATTTTCTGAATGTTGGCATTTTCAAACTTTATGTAGCTTTTCTTCGAAAACTTAAGATTTACAAAAGCGACACGACTGTTTCTTTCTTTTTTTGTTACAAACTACATTAGTTAGCTACAGAAAAGTACGATTACTGTGACTAATTCAACTTTAGTGATGTTGAAGTACCGACATAACATTAGAATATGCGATCTTGTGTAATTAAGAGCGTATACAAGTCTGCAGAATTGCAGAAGGAGCCTCAAGATAGATTGAAGAGAGAATCTTCAGCTGCACAACATGGAAAAGTGTATTCAACCTTGTATTCCAAAAGGACACGAAGGAAAAGCTTCAAAGACTCAAACCTTCAATTTATCTTGAAAGTTTCCATCATGTGCACTCAGCAAGATGTCCTGAAATCTTCTTCGTCTGCAAACTCATCTGGAATCAACCCAAATTGTACCAAAAAAAAAGTACCTCAAGATAGATTAAAATAGTGAATCGTGGGATATTTAAATTGATATTCCAAAAAGACACGAAGGAAAGATTTCTTCAGCTACATAAACCTCGAATTTCCTAAATTTCAAAATAATATAAGAAGAAACTTTCTAATTTTCTAATCTACTTTCCTCAAACTCATTCAAACCCACACAAATTCATATTTGAAATCATATTCAGCCACTTAAACCTGCAATTTTCTGAACTTCGAAACGATATAAGAAGAAGCGTGCTAATTCTCTAATCTACCTTCCTCAAATTCACTCAAACCCATGCAAAATTTTATAGAAAAGAAACCTCAAGGAACACCGAACCTCTAGCCACTTAGACTTACCAAAGGACACGCATCCAACAACTCTCCATTCCCCATATAACACCAGATCCTTCCAGACCCCTTGAAAACAATTCAAAACAAGCCAGTATAAGAAGAAACTTCCTAATTCTTTAATTTGCCTTCCTCGAACTCACGCAAACCTACTGAAAATTGCATAAAATTGCAAATTCAAGAAACACTATACCTCCACCCTCTCAAACTCATATTTGAATTCATATTTAACCACTTCAGCCACCTAAACCTACAATTCCCTAATTTTCAAAACACCGTAACAAGAGATCTGCGAATCTGACTTCCTCAAACGCACCAAAACCCACTCAAAACTGTGTTAACACGTTGACTGCCACGCAAGATTTCCATGTTTTGCTCAGAGGGCCACAGAAAAATTTTCATTATTCTAAGCATATTATATTACGCTCTATTATTTTTTTTTTTTAATTCAAAATAATGTCCAGTTAGCTATCATATTCGAAATTTTTAGCTGACGATATCCAGTTTATTTAAATTATTCCAAACATTTGACCACCGTGGCCCCACCGGGGAAACAATCTGCGGTCACAGGTGACCAACGCGGCAGCAAACCTGTCAAAAGGAATCCTCAAGAAACACCGAATCTCCAACCTCTCAAACTCACCAAGAAACAACACCAGAACCTTCCAGTCCCCTCAGAAACAACTCACAACCACCGTAAACAAGAAATCTCAAGGAACCCTCGATCAAGCTTGAATCTCGTCTGAAAAAGTCAAACACCGTCGAGCAGATCGACGAGGACCGATCCACTGTCAGTGCAGAAGGAAACGTCGCGAAAAGGGAGAGATAGATCGTTGATGAGAGAAGCAGCAGGAGCAACGAGAGAGAACACTGACGCACACCGAAAGAGAAAGAGAGAGAGAAAGATGGAGGAGAGTGGATACAGGAAGAGGGAAAAGAAGAGGAGGACGAGGCAGAGGACGAGCGTAGGTACGTTTCATTCTATGTCGCAACAAAGGGGCCCCCGGGTGGCTTCGCAAACAGAAACCGGAGACCGTGGTCTGTGTATGAATTTCCGCAGCTGGGTACGGGAGACAAACAGATAGCTAGTTATTTCTGCATTCAACGGCTGAATGGCCGACGCGTCTGGAACGACGCAGCGGCGCGATACAGCCTGACTATTATTGGCGAACCGGCGAGAGCACGAGCGAAGAATTCCAACGCGAGTCCTGTGTTATCGTGGACGAAACGGCATCGTCATCGTCGTCACCGAGCCCCGTCATTCCCCGTTTGCCATTTAGGAAGAACGTCCCTCTTACTATGGAGGTCTGATAAATATTTCTTCTTTCTTTCTTTTCAGCCAAACTTTTCGTTTCTTCCTTTTCTTGGGAAGAACTTAGTGGTGATCGAGGAGGAAGGGTATAAATGGGTGATAGTGATTTTGAGGATGATGTGTGACGTTTGTGGAGAATTAGGGCTGCTTCGAGACTTTTGATTCTTCTTTTCGTGGGAAGAACTGGAGGTGATCGAGGAAGAAGGGTGTAAATGAAGGAGAAGTTGAGAGAAATCGGTGACAATGTTTTGGGAGGAATTGGAGGTGCGATAGAAGAGAAAGTCTGTGAATGAAGAAATCGAAAGAAATTGATGCAAAATGTGTTGATTTTGCTTTTTTGGAAAGAACTGGAGATGTTCGAGGAAGAAGGGTGTAAATGAAGGAGAGATCGAAAGAAACGGGTGATAGTGATTTTGAGAACGATGTGTGGGGTTTGTGGGGAATTAGGGGTGCTCGGAAGGCTCGTTAAATTGTGTGAAAGACGCTTAGTTTAGGGCGGTTGCGAGTGATTTTGGGTGAGGAAGAGCTTAGGTAGCTTTGAGGGATTGTGTCGGCATGTGTGTATTACTTGGAACTGTGTCACGAAGGGAATTATTTCGTTGTGTGTGGATCGTGAACAGATTGGAACTGATGGTCTCGTTGAAGAAGAGCGATACACGTTTCTATCTTACAGGATATTACGCGAGGAAGCGTTGATTCGTGAAATGAAGTTGTTACAGCTATTCATTGCACCAGGAAGAAAAATTAATTATAGAATCACGTTGAACACTTTTCCACGTTACTTGTTATTCGAAAACTTTCCTATTCCACGGTTCGAAAAGCCACGTTGACGTGATAAAACTGCACGTCCATCTTCGTCACAGCGGTCGTCGTCCAGGCAGGACTTAATTATCGTGCCGCAGCACGGTGTCGCCGTTCAAGCGTACAATAACGTCGTACCGTTTCTCTTCTGTTTTCATTCACAAAAGCGCCTATTCTCCGCGCTGCCATGTGTCGTCAGGGATGGAAAGTGACCGAAGGAAGAGAGCACGTAAAGACAGAGAAAACGTACGAGGTGTAATGAAGACAGACAAAGAGAGAGAGAGAGAAAAAGAGTGGCATGCCTTTTGCTAGGAGAGTGTATACTTTATTTTCCAAATGGCTCCTCTCCATTCTCCGGGTCAGAAAGGTTGGCCAGATCGAGAAAGTCAAGCAGAGAGAGACAGAGAGAAGGAAATAGAGAGAGACAAAGAAAGAGAGGAGAGATAAGAATGAGAGAGAGAGGGGGAGAGAGAGCATTGTTGCAGCCAGCTCGTCGATATTTCACCCACATCGCGTCGTCCTTATAGATTCGACTTGGAGCAATGTCGAGAGTGGAGTCGATTGAAAGCCGGATTTTGTTCTTCGGATTTATGTGCATTCTACGTGCACCCTCTGCTCCGAGGGTAGTTAGAAGAAACTTGGGGAGTAATCTCGACGAGAGAGCTGCGTCGAAAGTTTTCATAGAGAATTTCTGGTCAGCGGATACGATGATTTGTCTCAGGAGTTTCCTGTTCCACGCTATGTAACGCGGGTTTCTTCTCTCGAAGAACAAGAAGGTTGTTGCGGTGACTGGGGAAGTTTGGTATCTCTATAGATATGAATAGAAATGGTCGCGTTGCTGAATTGTAGTAGAAAGAGAGGAGTAGTTTGTGAGAGATGGGAACTTTGATAATAAATTTTCCTTCACCTTTCCTGCAGGAAAATTGACAGGTCCATTGTCCAAGGATTACGAGTGCAAAGTTAACTCAACTTAATCATCCAAAAAAGTGGTAAATTATTTCGCCCTTTTCAGGATCCATTCCTTAAATTTTGCATAGTAATGATTTTATAAAACAAAAAAAAAATGCTATTAAAACTACTACTGTGCTTCTTAAATAATCTGAGTATTTAGCAATTCGCGGAAGCCCAGTTACCATTTTCTTCAATTCTCCACGTTACACTGTTCAGAATTCCTTAAACATCTATTACACAATTTACTACGAAAGGTATCTCCACCCATCTATATCACGATCTCATTGCCTCACAGTATCGAGTCACAACCGTGACACAGATTGCAGTTAAGATACGGCAGAAGCAGGTGTACCAGTAATAAAGTCCAATTTTAATTGTAGTTTTAATTCCACTTTACAACACAGATGATTATCGAATACGAACTACGTTACATTATGTTATCCTTTCCATCTGATACGGTATTGTGACACTGTCCTCGCGGAACTGCGACATTATACGCGTAAATTGAACGAAAGGGTACAACGCCGCGCAACAATTCTCAACTATACTTCACTAAAATCATAAACTTGCAAAAGAAGAAAAAAAGAAACACGCGAAGAACGTTTAATTTCCGGATGCATCGCGGTCAGTGCTAAGGTCCGATTCGCGAGGACCAAGCACCGCGGAAGAATTTTTGAGCTGCGAGCGAGAAGAGGAACCGAGTGGTAATCAATTGGACGTAGCCAAGAGAGGAGAGATGAGTCGAGGCGGCTAAGACTGGATGTAAATCATCCGGACAAAGCCGCTTAACGATCCGACAAAGGGTCCCGCGCGGTCCTCGTCCACGAATTATAGAATCGGGAATAATCGTGCGCCCCTCTCCCGCCTCCTCCCCTTTCTTCTCCTTTTTAAGGATCCGTGGCAGTTTCACGCGGCGGACCGTCGTGTCTGGCAGCGGCTCGCGCGGCCGATCTTTAGCCTGGAGAACGGTTACGAAATTTATAGCCATTGGCAGCTTTGTCCTCTTGGATAGAACAAATCTTTCTCTCTTGGACCGTCGCGGATCCGGCGATTTCGCGATTTGCGCTCGGAGACCGAGTCGAATCCTCCATCCTCTGGATCGTCTCTTTTCTTCACGCCAGAATAGCTCCTAAGAACTACTTTATTTTCTTCCTTTTTCTTTTTTCTTTTATCGTTGGTAGTTTCTTCTTCTTTTCGGGGTCTTAGGTGTGAGGTTAGGTTGGCTCCCTTCTTGTCGCGTGGATTTATTGGAATTGATTGGAGTGGAACACGGTGATTCGGGAGATTTTAAGTTAGGAGCTTGAACTTGACCTGAGAGAACACAAGTATTTCACGTGATCACACATGTAGGACGAAATTTAGTCTTAATATGTAGATTTCAAATTGGTAAAATACTTTGTACGTCTAAAAATATTTCTTTAATGCTGTCTCTATTAATTCTCGAAAAATTCGTACATTTCACGATGCTACCTTCTCGCAGCAAAGTCTTTACACGACAACGAACGCCTTACAGATTAAATTACAACCTACTTCGACCTAACTCGAACACAAATCACGTATGAACACAACTCACCAATCCCAATTTCCTCTTTCTGTTCCAGGTGGTGAGTTCAATGGACGCGATGAAGTACTCCATGGAGGCAGACAAGTATCGCGCGGCGTACATGCCGCCCAGCACGTTGGCGATGAGCATGTACTCAGACCCCAAGTACCTGGATTCCAGTCCAAAGTCGTACCTGGACCGGAGCTACCTGGACTCAGCGAAGGCTTACTTCGAGCAGTCGAAGCTGTACATGGACCAGAAACCGGCTATAACCGACTACAATCGACCCAGTTACGATCACAACAAGCTCTACGACGAGCCTAGTCCAGGTAGCGTGGTCGGTGGCGGTGGACCAACTAGGTCACCTGCAGCAGAGTCTCCGGACATGAGCAAACAGCACGAGAGAACCGAGCAAGGATCATCCAGCGCGAGTTCCACGTCCACGTCGTCAGCTGCGAGTCCTGGAGCGAGTCTACCAGCCTATTACCCAGGTCCGGTACAAACTAGCGGGCTATTGGGGCCGCAGATGAGCCAGTACAGCGGCTACCAGACAGCCCCTGCGCCAGGAAACGAGTCGTTCAGACGACCGCTCACTGTAATCTTCTGACCCGATAGAACGTAGCTCTGATCCATCTTCGAGGAGCAGTTGCCCTGAGTTCGGTCCTAAAGTGTTGTTTTGGGTGTGATGTGGGTGGCTGTGGTGAGATTAGAGGTTGTTGGATGAGGGAAGAGGATTATTGAAGATGGAGGAGACGGTTTGTGCTGGAGGAAAGAGGCTTCAGAAGGATTTGCTGGTGGAATTGACATTGTGATTCATTTTCTTGCTCAAAAGGAAAGAGAAGGGTAGCAGCTCTTGAGGAGTTTTGCGAGGAAGATACGTCAAGCAGTCTCAGTTTAAAGCGTATTAATAGAGTGTACGCGTTAGAAGGACGTTAAAGGAGAATCTTGAAAGTCTGAACAGACTGGAGAGTCGTCAATGATAACCAAACTTGAAGGAAGTTCCAATGTATCCTGCACACTTCTTGTTTAGTTCTTGAACAATTGATACAGAGAGAAAGGGTGAAGTAGCATAAGGAGCGACCTGAGAATCCTTGTTTGACAAGGACTCACGAGTAAACTTGAATCTCAAGGCATCAATGTGATCGTAACACGTTCAACGAATCTCTTATATATTTTTCGAAGATCTGATACAAGAGACAGTAACGAAACGTAACCTGCCTAGCTGCAGATCTATTTTTCACCGAAATAGAACAAGGAACGAGAGAATCTGAAGATCAAGCCTGCAATAACTAGGTGAAATCTGAAGAATTGACCCTCTGAAGCCATTGGCAAGTGACAACAACCTCGAGAAGGGCTCGTTCGAAGAAATAAACACCCAATGACCGGACCATTGGCGTATTCACCTACATATCGAAGTGAATACCGGGCCATCAACGGTGCAGATCGTTGAAAGTGACAACGAAATCGATACTCTTCGCGTTCTAGCCATCCCCAGGCGTCCAATTATGACGCGTGACGATTATTTATCGCAGACATAGGATTTCCATCCACCGATCGATGGAGTTATAAAGAAATTGTACATAGTTCCCGTGTAAATAGTGTAGCAAGGATTAT
>NW_017100710.1:1435753-1436334 GCF_001263275.1 Habropoda laboriosa | reverse complement strand
TTCCTTCACTCCTCGCCAATTTCCTTTCTACACTCTCGAAGAAGCCTGGGAAAAATACATTCTCAAGATTCGACGAGAAATACCAATTCCACACACACACACACACACGTACGCATAAGTACAACACACACATATTCCACACAAGATTCCAAGGACCTTTCCTCCCTTCACCGACATCCTGCTTCATCGAACATCAAAACTCACAAGTAAGAAACTCAACTCTTTTGTCTAACGATCAATAGTGTTAGTATTATTCTTCGAATTGCGCGTTTCGTTTCGAGTGAATTTTAATAGACACACACAACAGACTGAGCAGGATGAGCAGAAAAGAGCCTCGTGCGACGGAACCAATGAAAAGAAAAAAAGAAAAAAAAATGAAAGGAGAACGTGTTTTTCGTGCGGTCGTTCGATTCGTAATCGCTGTACATAGATCTCCGCGATTCGTTGAAAGAGTATGTCGCGTCCCTCGTTCGATCGATTTCTCGTTTCTTCTCCCTTGTTCGATCGAGGACGGTAGACGATCCTTCGTCTTCTCCTCGTCGTTTGTTCTTGGCAACGAAGAGACACGTTACGAACGTTTC
>NW_017100710.1:1425804-1435718 GCF_001263275.1 Habropoda laboriosa | reverse complement strand
TCTTTAGCTATTTATTTATAAACGAAGGTTCTATTATCTCTTCCCTTTTTTTTTTCGTTTTTTTAATTTTTACTTCGTACGTTAATCTGAAGTCTAGCGAACATACGTAGTGTTCGATAACAACCGGTGACGTGGGCTTCGCTGAAAATCGTCAGAGAAAAGCATCGTTCTTTTACACCTTCGGACCACTTCTTCTACTTCGACGTATTTTTTTTTCGCGTTCTGTTTTTCTTTTCTCTCTCTTCGTTTGTTCAATTCTGTGATGAAAGTACTTGGTACTTTCCCCGAGTTGACTTTTTTTCGTTGTGTACGTGCCGTTCGGTTGAACGATTTCACGAGAGAGAAAGAGTGAACGTGTGTGAGAGAGAGAGAGAGAGAGCTTTTACTGACGTTTCGCGGGAGGAAGAAAATGGAAAGGAAAATGTTTTAAAATGGAGAACGCTTTCGTGAAACGTCCATGACCCGCTGTAACGACGTGTAACCTTTGTATTTGTATCGTTACGATAAATCTCTTAAACTGTACCGATTATTCGAGTATTACGACTTTAAAGCGGCAGAAGTAATCTATAAATATTGTACTGTAAGTGAGAAAGTAAAATAAACGTTAAGTATTATCCTTCGAAAGCAGCATTCGATCGTATAATCGCTAGCTCGTCCTCTTGCTCCCGTTTCCATCACGATTAGTCGACTATAAACCACTTTCTCCTCGATTTATTCTCGTTTTCAGCCTGTTTCCTGGCTTCGACCATTATTCACGTAGATTTTCTGCTAACTTTTACACCCTTTCAAGAGTCTGTAAGAAAACTTTTCAGTATTTCTATTTCGTTTGAAACAATTCGTGGTACTGTTTACTCTTGGTGCACTTTTGTTAAACATTCTGAATAGTCGTTGCTTGCTTGCATGTTTCCCTTCGAGTTGCTTTTCTTGCAGATCTACGTAATCCCTTCGTTGTTCGGCCATTCTTTGATCCTCGCGTAGACCTTTCTACGAAATTTTCTTTCTTTCTGTTCTATGAATTTCTCGTTATATTCGTTGCATTTTGCGACCGAAATTCGGCCCAAGGAATTTATACAAAAATTACTTGAGGACATTGAATGAAATTTTCAAAAATAATGCATTTTTTTAAACAGAACAGGTTTAAACTGAACTTCGAAGTAGGATCTAGAGTTGCGAAATAAAGTTTAAGAAGCGCAAAAAATTGCGAAGTTTCAAAGCGAGGCCATTAAATACACCTTGAATGTCTCATTATCTCCGGGCAAAGTTTCCAGCTGCATAGCTTCATCGACGAGAACCGCGAAATTTTCGCGTTTCAGAATGGGAATCGGTTCAATGGATCCAATGGACCCGGAAGACGCGTCTGGTCCCCGATTCATGAGATCTGAACAATGTGATTCGGCCGCGAAATCCAAGAATTCACAAGTGAAAGGTGGTCGGGGGTCGGGAAAATCCTCGAAAACAAAGACGAAGTAGCCGGGGCCTATCGAAATCCGACACTGTGACGGTCGAGGCGCGATGGAAAACGTGGAAAGAAGAAGGTTTCGTGTTCATTGTTGAAGTTCGACGAGCGACAGCTGCGATCGCCATTCGTAGACCCAACGCCATTCATTCGGTTCGCACCTCTGCGACACCCCAGAGTCCGTGAAAACACCTAGCTCGTTGTGAACGAAACCTACCTTGCACGATTTCATGGTCGATAAAAGGGACGTCGAGTTTCTGGGAAAGTTTTCCACGAAAGAGGGGTTCGTGAATGACGGTCAGGTGAGTTAGGTGAAAATTTGTGGTAATGTAAATGTTTAAACGTTGAGGAAAGTGGCGTGATTTAGAAAATTTCAATGTTGATTTTTTGGTGAAAATAGACTGCATAAGTACAGTATTTTCATCACGGGGAAAGAAGAATGACTTGATTGATTTGATTCGTTACAATCATATTCCAAAATTTCATGCTTCATTTTATGAAACTGTACCTACGTAAGTGTTAACTTTTTGTCGTGTGCATTCATTATTTTTATAATATTGTAATTTAATGTTTGTTGCAATGCACTTTCTTGAACAATAGTAAAATTTGAAAAAGGGTGGATTAGAATATCAATGGTATCAGTTCAATTTATTTCATCACAACTCTTCATCAGCTTAAACAACACCAAACTTCATCAAACATCGAAACAGGAAAAAAAATCTCAAACCTGTAATTAATCTACTAAACAATTTCTTCGATGTTAAACTAAGTGACAAAAGTCAACGGTATACGTTCAATTTCATTTCAACTGTTCGTTATCTCAAACAATCTCAAACTCCGTCAAACACTAAAAACGAAATAAATCTCAAATTCTCTAATGGTAGAGAAAAACAGTAAACTCTCTCAATCCACTGACCAATTCCTCAAATTTTAAACTAAATTAAAAAAAAAGCAACGGTATCAATTCATCTAAATCCTCCGTCACCTCGAACATCCCCGAAATCCATCAAACGCCAAAAGAAACCATCTGAAATGAAACGAAAGAACCCAGCAGTCGAATGAAACGTTCCATCAGCCATCAAGCAATCACAACCACCGATCATTACCCACTCCCTTCACCCCAGTCTCGTTCTAAGGTGTCGAAAGTTTGGTTGCCACTGTTCAAGAGATAACCGTCACTTCAGAAGCAAATCCCAGTCATAAAAGAAGCCATAACGAGCAGTTACACTTCTCAGCAGACACCTCTGCTTACCATTACCTCGTCGATGACGAAAGAAAAGAAGGCAACCTGCACGGTAGCAACGTTTCTTCCTCTTCCAAGGCGATAACGAGGCGGTGCTCGCGAGAACGGTGATTACCGACTTATGCACGCCTCTTCACCACGACAAACTGACAATTTTCACCGTCATTATCCACTCGAGGGCCTCTCCCATTGTTTCTGATCCCGTGGAGGGTCATTATGCGACGCGTTTACGCGCAAAGGACACGCGGCAGTTCAGCCAGAGGTGGCTACCTTCTCATTAAATCCATTATAGCGAGTGAGCAGCGATGGACTCGAGGCGGAGGCAAGGCTGACGGGTCTCTCCTCGGTTAGACAGATCGTTTAGGTGGAATCTAAATCATCCAGCGGACGTTCAACTGTTCCTAGCAACCTCTCACGACTTCATTAGTACCTGCTGACTTTGGAATGCTCCGCTTAGGTGGACCAGCTTAGACGGTCCGAACGTGTTTGAAGAGGTGTTACGCTCACGCTTCTGCGCTGTTTTTCTTTTTTCTGGGTTTCCTGATTCCTGCGGTTCATGTAGGTATTTCTGACGGAAGATCAGGAAGACAGATCAAACTAAATTGTCTATTTGTTGACGTGGGAATTTTTGGTTTAATTGAAAAATAAGAGAATGGCAACGTTTCAAGGAAAAAATCTGCTTTTCACGTGTAAATGTAGGAAATTATTTATTTGTAACTGGAGTAAAAATTCAAATATCGAACAAATTCTACATTCTCGGGTCTCGGGAAACCTATTTTTGTGGATGTTTGAAGTTGTTTGAAGAGCCCATTTTCTGGCTTTTTAGACGGATCGTGTGAGGTTTAGTTAGAGTATAGATGAAGAAGTGAGGGCTCGTTTTGTGAAAAAGCTTGATTAATGGTCTGTTTAGATGGTGTTTTTGATAGGGTGCCTGTAACTGATAGAAGTCTTCATTTGGTGTGATGGACTTTTCGATGTTGGAGGTACAGTTACTCCCATAAATATTTAGACCCTATCGGAACAACCATTAAACACGATACAGGCAAAAAAAAAATTAGAATATTCCACATATTAATTTTTGCTATGTGTCGGAATATTTGATAGCAATTGCACGCAATTTCGATTAATTTGTATTACAACGTCATATACAAAAATGCATTAAACTAACAATACGTAATTCTGAAGTACAATAAATGAAATTTCACCGACTGAATATTTTTGCAAGTAACTGTAGGTGTAGCAAAATGCTGAGAGAATTTCTTTTTGAGAAAATGTAGTAAAATATTCTTAAGACTATTTAAGAACAGAAAATTGATATCATTGGAATTATTAGTCTATGTACAAATACAGGGTGTCCAATATATCATAAAAAAAGGGAAAAATTAAAAAAAAAAAAAAAAAAAAAAAAAAATGTATTGCTGTACCATTAACGAATATAAAAAGTATTAATGGCACCTAAGAACGTATAGTTCATCATCTACTTTGATGCACAATTTTTGAACGTGCTCTATTACTCTGTTACAACGATGTTCATCAGTCCTCAAAATTCTGCAGTCTTCCTACAATTCCATTTCATTTCATAACTGCAATCATTCAGCTTGTACTGCAATTATTACATTGTGGGTCTACTAATCCATTTGCAATGACAATGGTCACACACACGTTGCACAGTTTATTGTTATATTGGTTGAGTCCGTACACTAGACAGTAGAATAATATGGCAAGTCTAAATAGACATATGAATAATGTTAACCTGTTACGATCTACACGACCATAGTAATGAATAAAAGCAGGAGTATCAGTATTTCATCCATTACAAATGAATTATCCTACGGTTTCCTCTCTATTAAGATAACTACTTCAATTATGTTTCCAGTAAAATTTCATTTATCCACATTCATAATTGTTACTTGATTAAAATTGAACCGACTTTTTTGAAAGGAGGATGTTAAAAAATGGCCAATTTTGGCATACGGCCGGAACGAAAAATTTTTTTACAGAATGATTCTACGCATCCTACGGAACAAAAAATGTAATTGTCATTTTTCCCGGAAATGACGGGAAAGTCATGAAAAATGCGGTTTGAGGTAAGAGTATGATCATACTTATAACTTATATTACGTCTCATTTTCTCATTTTCTCATTTTCATAGAAAGTCATATTGAGTATTATTTATAAATATTGTTGTACATTAGTGTTTAATAAAAACCAAAAATAATTAATGACAAATTAATCGAAATATGGAATTCTTTAATGACATAATGCTTATATTCGAAGCAATCAGAAACCAATAATTATTTATTCTCGAAGTGATAAAAGTCACAATAAACTATCATAAATATAATAAAATAATCGTCATGACAGGGATACATTAAAAAAGTAAGACTCTAACAAAATATGCATTTCTTAACTGTGTATCCGGTGATTTCATTTCTCCACTAATTCTTTTTCCTGACTTTTTTTACTCGCACGAGAGTTCTGTCAAGAATACAAAACTGCTTCGTGTTTGGAAAGCAATTGTTTATTCGAGTCATAACTCTCAGAGAGTTGAGCGATGCTCTCGGACAGTCAAGCTCAAGGGCAGTGTCCACTCGCGAGAGATACTTCTGAGAGCAACTCGCGATAGTTTTACTCTCAAAAGGACAGTGTAATTGTTTGAATTTAAAAGGGGCGCGTCTTTTCACCGTGATCGGCGTGCGTCCGCCGAGCGGCGTTGGGAGCGGCGATCGCGCATGCGTCGAGCGAAAAAAAGTATGGCGTATTGTATTGTAAGAAGACGACGTGCGTGCCGTTTGTTCTCGGTTTTGCCAATAAAAGTAACATAAAATCAGAAAATTCTTTTTCCGCTAACTCTTTTCTGTGCGCGAACAGACAGCTAGCTTTATGTTTGTCTCGATGTACGTACAGCGACCCAGGCTCGCGTTTCTTATGTTTGGCACGCAAGAAATATCACGAGTTCTAAGAAGTTAAGGCCTTGAATTTTTCCCAGAACAGTTGCGAGCGTACAGCGATAAGAATTCGGCAGGACGACTCGTCCTCAGTCGGTGTTTACCAGGCTGTCGAACGAGTGCCTCGACGAACGTCGCTTATACTGTGCGTTTATAGTTTTGTAGGGAATACAGTGCTGGCTCGAACAACGCGTTTTCTATTATACGCGTAATTTTTTTGAAAAATTTTGACGTTCATTTCGAATCAATTTACACATTTATCATACATTCACAATTTTCTCCGTTACGATATTCTACGTCCTTTGGATTCCACAACACCGATTTTTCTTCAACGAAGAGTGATTAAATCGGCAATTTCATTTCTCGATCAATTTCTTTTCCTGACATTTTTTACTCGCACGAGAGTTCTCTCAAGAATACGAAACTACTTCGTGTTTGGAAAGCACTGTTCGACAGTAGTATCATTACGTCTCCATTCGAGAGCAGGTCCCAACACGTTTACTCTCCGACAGTTGAGCGATGCTCTCGAACAGTCCAGCTCAGGGGCAGTGTCCACTCGCGAGAATACTCTCGAGAGCAACTCGCGATAGTTTTACTTTCAAAATGGCACGTAGCTTCGTGTTTAGTTCGATATAATACAGACAACGACTCTGGCTCGAATTTGTTATGTTTTGCTCGAGTTTCTTATGTTTCACTAGAAAAAAACATCGCGAGCCTCCCGCAATGTTTTGGTACGTGAGGTTGACTAGGCCTAAGTTACATACTTGAGGGTCACTCACACGCCTAGGATTTTTCCTAGAACTGCTTCGTGTAACAGGGAGCAGTAATCGGGCAAATCGTCACGTACGCAGTTAGTGCTTACGGGCCTACCAAACGAGTGCGTCGACGAACGACGTTTGTATCGTGCTATCATAGTGTTGCAAAAAATTCAGTGCTCCCTCGAATAAAGCGGTTTCGGTTGTGCGTGGATTTCGAATCAATTTTCATACTTAGCATATTCGTTCGTGTGAATTAAGTGCCGCTGCATACAAGAAGTTAGTGTACCGAATTGAAGTACACAACGGAAGCTCGGCTTGGGAGAAAAATAAAACGAGAAGCGTGTCTCTGCGAGCTACACAGCTACAGTTTCACGGTATGTGCATGCGTGAATAATATGTATGTGTACATACGTACGCAATCGAATGATTGAGTTAATTGAAAATAGAGGAGAGCCTACGTATAGCTAGTTAGATTAATTACTGCAACAATTTCGTTTTATCGTATCCTAAGTTTATTTTTCTTGTAATAAGATGTGTTATAGCTATGAAACAACAACAAATTAGTTTTTTTACTGTTATCTCCCCGAGACGTATCCATATTCTATCCTTTTCTGGACAAACACTGTCTCTTAGTAAACAACTAAGTCTTTACACACGACCTACTTCGTTTGTTATTATTTTAACGACAATATACGACAATTGACACGCAGTGCAGATGATCAAACTTCAGTTTTCTGTAAGACCGGGGGATGGTTCCCAACTACGCGGATTTCCATCCACGCGATAATCGACGTCTCAAAACGTATATACGCGTAGTTCGACAGAACACTCCATACATATATGTATATGTGTAGACTGATATGTAAGATGATACTTTTTCCTCTGGCTTTCATAGTGGATACACAGTTAAGAAATGCAAATTATGTTAGAGTCTTACTTTTTTATTGTATTCCTGTCATGACGATTATTTTATTATATTTACGATAGTTTATTATATCTTTTATCACTTCGAGAATAAATAACTTGTTTCGATTAATTTGTCATTAATTATTTTTCATTCTTTTTGGTTTTTATTAAACACTAATGTACAACAATCTTTGTAAATAATACTCAATATGAGTTTCTAAGTGGTTAATTTACGAACAGCCATCGTTCGAAGAAAATAAGACGAAATATAAGTTATAAGTATGGTCATACTCTTACCTTAACCCGCGTTTTTCATAACTTTCCCATCATTTCTGGGAAAAATGACAATTGCATTTTTCGTTTCTTAGGATGCGTAGAATCATGCTGTAAAAAAATTTTTCTTTCCGGCTGTATGCCAAAATTGGCCATTTTTTAACATCCTCCTTTGGCTCACATATTCCTAAATACATTATACGTCGTTGAACCTAGAATTTTTTCGATATTTTAATTTTTACTCGAGTTATAAGTAAATACATTCCGCGTGAAAAGTGAATTTTTTCTTCGAAACCTTACAATTTCCTTATTTTTCAATTAAACAAAGAAATCTTATGTCAGCCAATAGTAAATTCAATTTTATTTAATATTCGATCATGCATAAATAAATAAATCCTTACATTCTATATGAAAAGCGAATTCTTTCCTTGAAATGTCCCCATTTCATTATTTTTCAATTAAACAAAAATATTCTACGTCAGGTAACAGAAAATTTAATTAAATTTAATATTCCACAATGCAAATTTCATTTGACGAACCCGTTCGCCATAAATAAATTACACCATTCAGCGATAGGTACTTACGCTTCCTATCATATTTTCGATTTCAATATTTTTTATTAAAAGAAAAGTTTAAACAAAATTTCTACTATCTTGTTTACATATGGTCCTATTATTACCAGAAATTTTCTTCGAAAAAAAGTGTTTCTATTACCTCAAAATAAATTTCCGAAGAAACGACAGTTTTCGGACAGGCGAAGGTTCACCGGAAGATCGCTCTCCAGCGATCGTTCGATTGTCTAGCATTCGGCTACCGGGTCCGGGGATAATTTAATTACTAATGATACGTCCCGTCTGTTGGTGGATCGAAGCGGAGCGACAGAAGGTCGCTCGTCTCCTGCGCCGTTTCAAAAGACGACTACAGACGTTTTCTCATTAAATTCATTATAGAGCGACGAGCAATCTACGTTGGTCTCTCTGAACGAGTGGCTTTCGCCAGTTGCCTTAAATCACTTAACCGGAATGTAAATCGGTCGTGGAGCTGCTCGTCCACCACCTCACGACTTCATTAGCGTGGCTTCGCCGTTGGAATTTCGAGCACCGTATCTTCCTCTCTCTCTCTCTTTTGCACTCGTGTTCTCTTTAGCGTAGCTAAGTCGACGCGTATCTACTTCCGGTCGACGATTTTTCTGAACGCGCAAGCGCACCGTTTCAAAAAACCGCCAGCAAAACTCGTCGAATTTTCTGCCCGTTCAAAGGATTAATTACTTTCGAGATCACCGTTGCCTTTTCAAAAAAGGGGCGGAGACATTTCGTTCGGCTCGCCGCTGAAGTGGCACATCCAAGCTACGTGGAAATCTGTTAAAATCGTGATCGCGTTAGATTGGTTCAGCTACGCTCTTGATGTCTGTTGTGCAGGGAAAGCGTAGAATAAATTAAAGTCGAGTGGATAAATTATAACCGATGCTCTCTCTTGTTCGGTAAGAGTTAGGATGTTAACGAGATAGCTCGACTTAATTCTGCCTGGAGTTGTGAAGTTGCTACTTTTCGAGAGAGAAGAGGCGAAGTTTCTGCTGTAGCTAGAATGTGAACAATGTTCACAATTACGTGTCAGAAGTTTTGATAAACTTGGTTGTTTTTAATTGGAGGTTTTACGGTTGATCGTGATATTGTGGAGCTGTCTTGAATAGGATCTAACGTGTTATCGTCGTTTTTTTGAAGGTTGTTTGTTACTGTTCGTGATACCTCGTTGTCTTGATAAATACAATGCACTTTCGTGCAACCTAACCTCACTATTTTTCTCAACTCTACATAACCTGGAAGATATACACGTTTCTTTAGCCTTACTTTATTTGTATGATATTATGATACTTCTACCAAATAGTAAAACCTTTTTTTCACAGTCAAATAGGATCCTAATTCTATCCCTTCAGAGATACCAAAATTCAAAGTGTACACCCGGTATGTACATAAAGTGAAGATAAAATATTCTATAAAAATATTGATATATTCTTAATATTTTAGAAAATTATATCAATCATAACTGATACTTTCAAACATCTCTACTATACAGAGAACATATCACAGTCCATGAATTTTTTTGTTTATAATAATATTAACGTTGAATTAGTCTGGTTGGTTGTAAGAAGTCCAACGCCATAATTATCCCCACTAAATTTTAATCTTCAACACAATATTTGTAAGTGTCAAAGAAAAGTATAATGAAGTAAGTGGTTTAGACTATAGTTTACATAATTTTGAAAGCAAACAGTGTTCATAATCAATAATAGGCTAAAGTTGCTACTATGCCTAGCATAATTTACACAGTCA
>NW_017100710.1:1422643-1425733 GCF_001263275.1 Habropoda laboriosa | reverse complement strand
TTTTAAAATTAACTGAAATATTTCTTGTATATATCTAAATATTTCAGATCAATTTAAATACACTTAAATTTCACGAAGCAACGTAATTGTCTTCTCGTTCTACAATTTCTCACTTCCTTGGTAAACTCTTGGTCGCTATAAAACTTTGCTTTTTCGTTGAAAAATCTTTCGCTTTTGGCCATTCCTCATTTCACACATTTACCACTAAACCTCAAAAGCCACAAATTCAAATAACCGATACACATTAGCCAACTTCCCCTTAACAATTCCTCCAAGCCTGTCCTCTTTTCACCAGCCCTCTCCATCAAAACACCAGAAACGAAGCCCTTCGTCTCCTCGACAGGAGCCACCAGGAGGAACCTGACCTACGTCGACATTTCTCGTTCGAGAATCGACCCTACAGGAGAGGAGGCCATTGGCAAAGTATTTTCAGCTCCTGGTTGCAGACAGCACGATTCAACAAAGCGGCGGCCAACCGAGCGCCCCTTTTGCTCGCGTAATTCCTTGATTGGCGCTTCGCGGTGGCTCGAGGACGCGTTTTACACGAAACGATCTCGATCCCGTGCCGCGTATAATTAATCGTTGATCAATTGTTCTCGCAGGCTGGCGGTTGGCTCGTCGCCTGATTTCACCACTCGAGAATCGACTCCGTTCCTCTTCCTTCACCCTCCTCTTCTTCTTCCTTTTTTTCCTCCCCTTCCTCGTCGTCCGGTTTATTCTATTGGGTGGTGCACGTAAAACCAGACCCAAACGTGAAACACAATTTTAACCCTTTCGGTGACCAATGAGATGCACACGTCCCGTTTGAATGTTGGAGCAAAAATTGATCTCAATTTAACCTCCGTTACAGACACGACGATTGGTAGATAAATAAGAAATTTTTGACCCTTTCGTTGCTGGTGGCGCATATAGGCACTTTTTAGGCAATTTTAATTTAAGCCTGTACCTTATCCTTTGCGCGCTTCCATCTTGGTTTAACGAAACAAATTTTTAAAGGCTACGGCTGAAAGGAAAGATTTTTGTTTAACCCAGCGAAAGGGTGGAAAAAAGGAATCTGTCACGAAAGGGTTAAAGTTGGACGCATAAAGAGTTCAACGATTTTCTATGTACCACATGTAACTCAAATGTGTAGTATCTCTAAAACTGTAAAATTGTATTTTGCGTTTGGGAGCAGTTTGATGTGCGCCACCCGGTACAACTGCGAGCGTGAATGCCATGCAGCAGGAGGAATTACATCGGTACGGTATTACAGGTTGAAGAGCGCGGCAAACAAGGCGTAGTAGGTCGTGTTCTTGCAGGTGGATTTCGTTTTTTTCTTTTTTTATCGATTGACGAGGTGGAAAGGATCGTCGAGGTGGTGTAAGTAGGTGAAATCAGCCCTTAATCGGTTGGAATAGCTTTGTGAGGGAAGTCTTGGGTGAGATGACGCAAATTGCTGGTAATTAAGCGAATTTCACATGGCGAACGTTGAGTGTGATTGTAAAAGTTCACATTTCGCGAACACATACAAACTTAAGTGTCGTCTACTCCTTTTCCAATTTTTACTTATTAATTATTATTATTCACACGATTTTGCGTTCTTTCTTTCCCAATTTTTACTTATCAATTATTATTATTATTCTTACGATTTTGCATTCAGCCCTTCCCCAAATTTTTACTCATCAACTTCACAAGCATAATTTATAAATTTACACAGCTCCCTTGAATTTAACATTAAATATCCCGTACACTTGTCGGTGTAGACCATCTAATATGGCGCGTCCCGACTTAATTCCCCCGAACAACAAGCCAGCAAACAACGGTGCACGGTGTCGCAATAATTCCCTAGGCGTACTCAACGAATTATCGCCTAATCTCAGCCAAAGCGAGCCGGCCACCCGGTTGTTTGCGGTGCAATTATTTCGAGCAGCTGGCCCGCAGTGCTAGCAATCCTTCCTCCCCCTGGTTGTTTATGCGAGTCAATCGTTGCTGCTGCCAGCAACGCGACCGCGGTTCGTCGTTGCGCAAACATTTGCCATAAGCGCGCTTCGCCGCCCATAACCGACTCTAATGCAAACTGCGAAATTCACGGTCGAGTATGTTTGTTCATCGATCCTAGTTACTTGAAGGAAAAAGTAACTTGTTATACAAAATCAGGAAAAAACGTCAGAATTAAATTTGTTCAAGTTTCAATTGAAGATAAAAAGGAACATTTTAAACGAGATAAAGTTAGATTTTGGTTATAGAAAAATGAAAAGAAATTAGCTCGTCATTTAAAGTAACAGTTTATTTATTCAGACTTCCTTCAATTTTAAAATGATATTACTATACTTGTGGCGAACGTAAGGTTTCATTGTGCACGCATCTGCAAGGCCTACCGTGAAGTTAATTAATTATCTTTTCATTTTTAACGACACTTTTAAGAGTTTGAATTTTTGATATTCTAACCGAAAAACGAAGCTAGTCAACAGTCGTTTCATTTTTCGAATACGTTTGTACACGCTTATTCTTGTATAAGCTTGTAATATAAATTGTATGGGAGTATTGAACTTGCGGTTTATGACGACGACCCAGAGTACACGTGCGTGACAATTGGTGTTAAATAAGGACCGTGGACCATCCGTGAAAAAGGGTGTCAATGGCCGCGAATTTCAACATCCACCTGATCCAGGAAGAAGTATTCTTCACGCTGAGAACAAAAACCGGACCGATCAGAATTCGCTACCTCCTGTAACACCACACCATGTAATACCTTTTAACAATCAAAAGGTTCTGCTTGTTCACAACTGTTTCACAAAGTTTCCTTTACGTCCCAGTGGCAGAAAACATTTTCTGTTTCTTCGATCCATTAAAATTCAAGTTTTTTGAATTGTTCCTAATAAAACATCAGTAAGGTACCATTAACCTAACCTAATTTCACGGAGATTCTTTTTCACGAAAGCAAGTGAAGTTTGACTTTTTTAATTCTTCCTAATAAAACGTCAGAGAATTGTCATTAACCAAAAATTTAACTTCACTTTTCATACGAAGGCAATAAAATCGTTATTTTCTAAATTTTTCTTAAGAAAGTATTAGAAAATTATTATTAATAGAAATATTAATTTCAATAGA
>NW_017100710.1:1420351-1422408 GCF_001263275.1 Habropoda laboriosa | reverse complement strand
CTAGGCTGCGTCATTGCTGCGCCTATGTTATCTCGCTCGCTGTCAGTCAAGCGTGTAACGCTACACCACTCGGTATCTTTTACGTGATTTCACGGCACGACAATTCATAATAGAAAAATCTAATTTCTTTAATTTTCCTTTTTTTCATCTGAAATTTTTTTTAACATGTTGGTGAGATTTTTCTGATGAAAATGATATCAAACACGATATAATTTGAACAACATTTACTTATTAATACTTATTGAGTAATTAATTTAATGTCGGCCTATCTCCATATAATAAAAATGTAGGGCCGATTCTACAAGTGTCAGTCAAACGGTAGGCCGACTCTATGTAATGTAATACAGGGCGTCTGTTTTATCTCAATACAGTGAAATATCTGGCGTGACAGTGAACTTGTTAATAAGTAAATGTTGTTCAAATTATGTCGTGTTTGATGTCATTTTCATCAGAAAAATCTCATCAATATGTTAAGAAAAATTTCGGGATAAAAAAACGTAAAATTAGAAAAGTTGGTATTTAAATCGCTTGGTTGCCTCGACTCACGTTTCATCCTTATCTTTTATTCGCTGTCCTTGTCTACGTTCGGCAAACTACAAAGGCGGGCGCGAGGCTCGAAAACGTAGTCCCTGACTCTACAAGTGTCAGGTTTAGGTTCCTTGCGTACTGACACTTGTGGAGAATTTACTGTAGTATGACTGGTACCATTGTAAGTAACTCTAAGAAAGCACTTTATTGAAGCAATCAACAATTAAAATCTCAATCTTACAATTCAGAAAGATTACATTAAAATCAGCACTGAACTATTAATTTTTCAAGACTGGACTGGACGTGAAAAAATGCTGTAAAAGCCGCTAATAAAAATTTCGAGGAAACAATTTTCTCTTTACTAAAATGCTTCTTACTAACAAGTTACGTCAAAATTTATTTTTTACACGTACCACGCTACTTTGTACAATCTTTCAATTGCTTTATTTCAATATTCAAAGTACCGCTAATTAACAATAATAAAACTAACGACACTTGTACTCTATTTTCTTACATCTGCAATTATCGATACCGTAGTTCACCTTTTCAAGGAAACGTGAAAATTTTCAATCGAGTTAGAACTTACGAAAAAACTCTGTTACCCTAACACCGGCCAATATCGTTCTCCAGCAACGAGAATTCATTCTATCGATGGTATCGGACGAAATCTATCGCAGGTTAGCTGGGTCCCATTCCACACACATGTTTACATTAATACAGATCCACAGATCGTGCATACGTGTCGGTGGAAGAAGAGCTGCTGCATTGTACAGCTGCATTCCACACGAACGAAGGTCTCTTCGCGTTAGTCTCCATTCTCCTGGTTTCCCTTCGTACATTCGGCCTCCGGTTGTCCTCCATATCTTAATTCGGTGTCCATTTAGATGGAAATTAATGTTTCGAAAAAAAAATTCGGCCGCCGGATTTACGAGCCGATTAGATCCGTTTTTATCGCCGTGGAAGCTGAGTTCGGTGTTATTTTAAGGGGCGGATTAACGCGCGGGAAACGAGGTTAATAAAATATCTATGGCTGTGTCCTGTTAATAATTCAACAATAGAAATTCGGAATACTGAAATCCGATGCATTCTTCGGTAATCGTGGTTATCGTTTTGTTTGTCGTTCTTCGTAAATTTATGGTTGGCTGAAATTTATTAGCTTTGAAACGTCGGATTAGAAAATGTTGAAAGTTACATATTGTAATTCTTGTGACATTTCTCAAATTATAAATTATCACAGTTTATTCTTCCCGGTTGTTCTATGTTTCGTTTAATTCCAGAATTCGTTGTTAACTCGTTATTCGCTCGTTTTTCTCTGTTTCGACAAAGATTGCCATTTTATTAATTTCAGTTGCACATTGTTTGGAGTTTGATCAAATTTACGCCGTGATCGGAGTTTTATTCATTTTCGCGACACGGTTTTCCTCTATAGAATTTTTAAGATTTTGATTATTGCTTTTGAAATTTGGTCAAATTTGTCTTTAAAAGCAATAGAAATCAGAGAATATTTAATTATAATTGAACTCAGAAGA
>NW_017100710.1:1373248-1420148 GCF_001263275.1 Habropoda laboriosa | reverse complement strand
TGGAAACAAGAAGAATTCTGTCATTTGATTATAATTGAAATCGGGAGAATATTTTTTCTGGGAACGTTTAAAAAATTCTCTTCCCTCTTCGATTACGAAAGCCACCCTTCTTTCTTATGTAAAGAGCACCCCACATTTTCCCCGTTTTGTTTCGCAACACCAGGGGGGCGTAAGTGTACGAGAAGCCTCGTTATATCCGGCCGCACGTATCAAGCAGATCAACGTACCGAGCCCCAATCTGCGGGATCCAGATAACAGTGTGAATCGTTACTTTATTGAATTCGCGAAGCGGGCCCTCTCGCGATTTCAAAGCTGCTCGCGCGGCCACCAACAATGACACCCTCCGTTCCAATCGCTCCTGCACTGACACGTCCACGTTTTACCACCGAGTGGATCGTGAGAAATGAATTTTTCGAGAGGAAATGCGTTGAGAATTCGTGCTTATTGCATATCACGCGAATATTTATAAACGAAGGTGGTAGAAAGAGATTAATTTTACGATTCT
This sequence comes from Habropoda laboriosa, assembly GCF_001263275.1. Lineage (NCBI taxonomy): Eukaryota > Metazoa > Arthropoda > Insecta > Hymenoptera > Apidae > Habropoda > Habropoda laboriosa. The sequence continues at coordinate 1,419,643 of NW_017100710.1, read as the reverse complement.
CCTGGTAACCTAAATAAGAAGTGTTGGGATACCTGCTGAATGTGAAGAAAATCTGGAAATTTTTAAGATTCTGAAAAACAATTATTCTATTTGGAATCTCGCAGGATAACGAGTAGGTAAGAAATGTAATTTAAATCATACTTGCTATCTTTCCTTTTTCTTTCTTTCTTTCCTTCTTTCCTCAATGAGTTCTAAGCAATTAGAAAAGATATAATTATTTACGGAAAATACAATGGAAACATTTTTCCTACGAGATATCCCATTTCTAATTTTCCCCATTTCTCATATTAAGAAAACAGAAAATAATTAAATGCAGTCTTACCTTAATTATTAAGTAAGTCATTAACACCTTCTTGTCACAAATAAACGCGAGTGTCAAGTTTAATATAAAACTATCGTTCAAAAGTAATACAATTAATCAAACATTATTTCTCAAAAACTGTCGCGACATTGTTTCCACGAAACTAATTCTCCCATTGGACCTCGACTTCACGCAACTCCTTAAACATTTCTCCTACAATTCTTCACCGCAAAGCAACTATCGCGACATTCTTCTCACGAACCACCCCATTTCGAATTTTCCCATAGTATTTCAAACCAGTCCAAGAAAATCCTCTTTGTACCACGAAATCTCGCGTCTTGCGTCTTACATAGTTTCCCGTTAGCCGTGTTCCATTAGCGGCTGGAAAAAGGCGGCCTTCCATAGAACAGAGTGGAAGAACACGCGTAACTTTCTCCGTCGGTGTCTCTTTCTTTCGACGGTGTAATCGCGTAAACGCGTATCGTTTTGTAGTCCTCGGCCACCTGGGAGCGATCGAACATCGAACAATCGTAGCGCAGAGTCACGATCGCCTCGAAGTGGCGGCGGAAAGGCGCGGAGAAAATGAACGAACGGAGAAAAAGAACACGGGATAAAGGGAGATGGATAGAGGAGATAGAGCGAGTGGGGGAGACAAGGGGGTGGCTGTCATTATAGGCGCGGGAGAGTACAAAACGAGGCCGCGCTAAAGAAACGGAACTCGTAGGATGACAATCGAATCCAGCGTTTAACGATACCCGATTGTCGGGGATTCCGGCCTCGAAATTGGCCGGCAAGACCACCTGTACAGCCCGGCCAGCGGCGAATCGCGCGTTACTCGCGCCGACAGAAGCTGATTAACGCTCCGTCCGTTCATTGAGAACGCTCCGTTTTTTTCTCATTCCGCGTCGATTCTCGTCTGGCATTCCGATTCTTCGTTCGAGCTTTCGAATGTAATTGAATTTTTGTGTCGCTAGTAAATTCGAAATAAAATTTAGCAACAATGGTGATTATTATCTGGTAACGATCGTGGAGGAGTAATTACACTGTGCCCCCCAAAAAATTGCGACACTGACAACGAAATCGCAGGAACCTGAAATTTACATATTTTCTTTGAGGTGTTTCGAGGGAGAAGTGATTCAAATTTGGTTAAAACAGGTCTTGTAGTTATTGAGATGTAAACAATAATGTGCCGAATCTGGGAATGCTTGATATCGTTGAACCAATTCGATCCTGGAACTCATTCGAAGCTAATAAAATTTGTTCGCGTAGCTCATTGAGGTTTGTTGATGTGTTTGTCACAGAATTGTCCCTAAAAATTTCAACATTTTGTTTAACCATTCATCAAAAGGAAATTTCAAATTTTAAGTTATGCAAAAGTTAAATGGTTAATAATTAGCTCACGCTTTATTTTCTAACCGTTTAATCATTATTTCCTCAAAGTGCCCCAAGAACATAGGGAAGAGTCGTGCAGTACCGGCCGAAGCTAGATCTCGCTTATACCGTTATTTGACTGCACTATTGATGGATAAATAAATAAATATTATAGCTTGAGCAACGTATTCCGGCGACGTTCTTTTTTCTTCGGTATTACCAGTGTTCTAAGACGTTTAACGTTTACGCTGAAAGTACGATAAAAGTTATTTTTCATAGCTGCAATGGTTGAAGAAAATATCGATCACTTTACCTGTGATATTTCTAGACGTGCCTAAATAAGTTCTATTCTATTTTCAAAAGACTTTTACTAACATTATTTATTACTTAGACCTTCAAATCTGCCAACTAAGTAGCTGGCCGGTACTGTACGACAATTTTTCGTTGGCTGCAAATTACAACTTTTTTATTTCTACGAATTATTTATCTTTATGAGAAAATTTAAGAAAAACCATTTGTCCTCTTTTATCAAGCACCCTTTGTACTACAAATTACTTTTTTGAAATTTCATTACCATCATTAGCCCAAGTTATAGTACAAAAACTTAGAGTGGCCGGTACTGCACGACTCTGCCCTATACACTGTAATTGTTATAACGTGTAATTAGAAGTGTCGGAATTAGTTAAAAGATTATTATTACAAGAACATTTCACATAAGATAGATTATTCACAATTCTATAATAATAGGAATATTATTTTATTTTATTAAAATAAAAGAAATTCCTAATTTCATAACAAGTGTTAACAATTAGGAACATTTATTTATTACAAGTCTTATAATAAGGTTTATAAGAAACTAGAGTATATGGTATTACAAATGAACGAACGTTGAATAAACTTTTGATTCGTGTAAAAAGCTGTTTAAAACAATAATTCTACTTTCACTATGGCTATTTTCAATGAATGACCATAGATCAACCTGAATTTTAACCGTTACGAACTTAGTCTCACCACAGGAAAGTAATAGGATGATTGAAACGTAGTTATTTCTTTAAGAATGTTGCAAAAACGTATAAATGGTAATATGTAGTGTTATAACAAATTGTTGAAAGTATAAATTTATAACAAAATTGTGAAAAGAGTTCTAAGAAGTTAAGGCCTAAAATTTTTCCCAGAACAGTTGCGAGCGTACAGCGATCAGAAATCGGGCAGGACGACACGTCCTCAGTCAGTGTTTACGAGACAGTCGAACGAGCGCGTCGAAGAACGACGCTTATACCGTGCGACCGTAGGCTTGTAGAGAATACAGGGCTCCCTCGAACAAGGCGATTTCGATTATACGCGGATTTCCAAAAAATTTACGTAGTTAGCGTACCTTTACAATTTCCCTTATCACGACGAATTAGATAGGTTAGGTTAGATAATGCGTATTCGTTCGCGTGAACTAATTCCTCATCAATTATCGCTGCGTACAAGATGCACCGACACCGGATTCAAGTACACAACGAACAGCCGAACTTGGGAGAAGAATCAAACGATCAGTGTGTTCCTGTGAGCTGCATAGCTGCAGTTTCGCAGTATGTATATGCGTGAATAATGTAATTAGATAATAAGTATGTATGTATATAATTGAATATAAAGGAGGACATACGCATTACCGATTAGATTAATTATTGCTGTAATTTCGTTTTATTGCATCCTAAGTTTATTTTTGTCGTAGTAAGATGTGTTATAGTTATGAAACCACAACAAATCAGTTTCTTACCGTTTTTCCCATTTTCTGGGGAAACATTGTTTTTCAATAGGCTTTTAAACGCGACATACTTCGTTTGTTATTATTTTAACAACAATATATGGGAATTGAAAATATTGAGGTGGTTTTATGGTTATAACACACAGTGTATATTCGTATAAATATATGCACATGCACCGGAAGTGTATAAATGTACTTCAGTTTTTCGTGAAGGAGAGCGGTGGTTCTTAATTACGCGAATTTGCATCTACGAGGACAGTCGACTTCCCTAATTCTTGCGTCGTTCGAAGAAACACTATTTTCTGTTGCGAATTTTTATATACTGCAATTTCAATTCTAATAATATATATTTTAGGAGTTTATAATTTAGCAATTATCTAGGTCTATTTATTAGAATCAGAATTTTTATATACTGCAATTTGAATTTGAATAATTTATGTTTCAGGAGTTTATAATTTAGCGATTATCTAGGTCTGTTTATTAGAACCAGGATCGTCATGTTAGCATTATTGTTAACTGTATCTAATATTGTTGGTTTTAGTTGAAACATTTCTCTCGTATTTCTTATCTCTTGATACAAATCCTATATCTAATCTTCTTTTTTTTTTCTACGTTTCAGGGTGTCACGCGGTGATTGTGTAAATGTAGCTCGCGAAAGTGTAACGGTATCGGTAGTGAATAATTTTTTTCGTGATACCCTCGAAATTTTCGAGGGCTACACCGTAATAATCACGAAGGAGTTTTCCAATTTGGAGGACGCGTTGCGCACAATGAACGAACCAGATCCTTGCTTACCGCTGATTCTACCACCAAGATATCGACTTCGTGATCTCATCTTGGGGGACTATGCCTTTAACGACGACGGAGAACGGTGAGTGAATTTTCCGATCCATATATTTTTCCACAAACGTGCGACATAATGAACGTGAACGTGTTCATATCGTGGTGTACGTGTATACTCGTAAAATTTCGCGAATAGGAAGGTGTTTATCTGATAAATATGTGCTTAGAGTTGAGGTGGGTGAGGAACGTCGTTACACTGTTTTCACCTCAATTTATTCAAGTATAAGTGTATTAGTAAACTTACTGACTCTTGTAGAGAATTTACTGTACTTTGTCCAGTTTGGTGGAGAATATCGTTTAAATGCAATGGAAGTTTACCTGTGTTTTTCTGAATTTCAAAAATTCAGGCAGAATTGTAATTTATCAATTTTCACAATTTTGTTATAAATTTATACTTCCGACAATTTGTTATAACATTGCATATAACAATTTATACGTTCTCACTATACAAACTCGATTTCTTCGAGAGAGATAAATCATTTCGATAAGTACTAGTTGTACTTTGTCCAGTTTGGTGGAGAATATCGTTTAAATGCAATGGAAGTTTACCTGTGTTTTTCTGAATTTCAAAAATTCAGGCAGAATTGTAATTTATCAATTTTCACAATTTTGTTATAAATTTATACTTCCGACAATTTGTTATAACATTGCATATAACAATTTATACGTTCTCACTATACAAACTCGATTTCTTCGAGAGAGATAAATCATTTCGATAAGTACTAGTTGTACTTTGTCCAGTTTGGTGGAGAAAACGTATAATATAATTTATTTCATGGTATTGTTACAAGCAAACGTTGAATACATTTTTGATTCGTGTAAAAATAATTATTTAACACGATAAATTTAGCTGTACTATGGTTATTTTTAATCTACGACCACAGGTCAACCTGATTTTTAATCCCTACGAAATTAATTTAACCACGAGTAAGTAACGAGAACGCTAAAACCTATGTTTCCATTGAAGAATATTGTAAAAACGTATAAATTGTTATATGCAATGTTATAACAAATTGTCGGAAGTATAAATTTTTAATAAAATTGTGAAAATTGATAAATTATACCGTGTTACGATAACGGAAATCTCCCGCGAAAATCTCCCGCGAAAATTTCCCGCCTGACCTAACGGACGATTTTGCTAATGACTTTGGGGAGAGGGTACCGCAGGTATATAAGGACCCGCCGATGTCCCGCGAATTTATTCACCCTTTATACTGGGCCATAGACACTTCGCGGCAAATTAGTCTTAAAGGTTTTGAGATGTGAATAAGGTGGTCGAGGGCTACTAGCTAGCCTATGTCCACCGTATACACACTCTGCCTTCTCAAACTTAGCATACACTAGCATTCTCAGTTATCGATACTTGGAAAATTACTATTAGACTTTCTTTAAATTAAACTAAATTGGTTCTGCATTTATTAATGCTTACGGACAAGTGCTATCAGACTTCGAATATTCTACTTCAAATTTTTATTTTTAAATAAATTTTAGTGAAATTCCAAGTATTGATATTTATTAGTAAATTATTATCAGAGTTTAAATACTCGACTTAAAATCGTTTCGCGAATTATTAAAACTGTAAATAAACTACTTCCCACGAGATATTTCGAAATTAATTTGAGAGTTCAGGTAAATAAACATTCCAAGTTTAGTCATCGTCGTTCTTCGTACTTGTCGAATAGGGTGTCGATCTTAGGTTTGGATTTGAACGAATTTGATGTTTTTCTAATGAAATTTTTGACGTTTCAGGTATTTGTCGAAGTGAATTAAAAATTTTTGACCACGTTGCAACTAATTAAGTACACTTTCGTTACAGCTGATTGATAATATGTATTTTTATTTGAATTTATTTCATGACTTGTTATTTTGTAAACTAATAATTCACAGCTATCCAAGGAATTGCATGATTTGCATATTTAGTAGTTAGTTATATTATTGAATTTTATATTGTGTGCTGAAATGTGAACTGATTTGCAACGAGTGCACTATACTCGTGCACTGTGCCCACCCTTAATTAAACTGTCTCAGTAGTTTACCGTAATTAATAATCTATTTTCGGAATTTATACGTGAATTTTTGAATTTTAGTAAATACTAGAGTCAGTGCATCGCGTATTGAAATAATAGCTTCATCCCTAGTTCGTTTATTATTGAATATTTTTACGCGTTTAACTGATACTTCCTCCCAAATATCGTCGCGTATTTTATGCAAATTTTCTTATATCGTAGAATCGAAAAAGATACGAATTCGCGTTATTTCTTTTGATTCTTTCAATTTTTCACTCGCGTTCTACGAAAGTTTAGTTCAATAATAATATTGAAAATAATATAAATTCGCGGTTTCTCCCTTTCTGAATAAAACTGAAATAAATCGCGTTTCAATGTACTTTTCGCGTCGTCCATTCCACAGTGACTCAGTGGAAGGAAGGATGACGATCTGAGTGGAAGGAAGAAAGAAATGCAGTCAAATCCACGTTGCAGAGCTTAGCTGTTTAATCAGCGAACAGTGAGTTACAAAAATGGGTTTTTTTTCTGGTGATTTGGTTTAGTAGTTAGTTGTGTTGTATATTGCCAGCTGAAATATGAGCTGGCTGCCCCAAATTAAACCGTCTCAGTAGTGTTTCGCAATTAAAAATCGGTTTTCGGAATATATACGAGAATTTTTGAATTTTAGTAAATACTAGAGTCGTTGCATTGAGTATTATAAAAGCTTCATCCCTAGTTCGCTTTATATTGAATATTTTTACGCGTTAATCGATACCCTCCTTCAAATTTACTTGCGTTAGAGATTCGGGAAAGATATCAATTCGCGGTTTATTCTTTTGCTTTATATACATCGCGTTTATTTCATATCTCTTTTCTTTTTTTTTACGTTTATTCTATTTAAAGTTAACTTCATTCTAAAAATCGAGAATAATATAATATCGCGGTTTCCCCTCTTAAATAAATCGCGTTTCGAAATACTTTTCGCGTCGTCCATTCCACAGTGACTCACATTTTGTGAGTCTGTGAGTCTTGGGAAATCAACGACGAGGAACTGGAATGATTTGCGGAAGGATGACGATCTGAGAGGATGGAAGGAAGGAAGGAAGGAAGGAGGCAATGCTGCCAGGCAGCCAAATCTATGTTGCAGAGCCCAGCTGCTTAATCTGCGAATTGTGAGTGAATTTTTTGAGGGTTTGGTGGTTGGTTATATATGTGTGTGCATGTGCATGTCGAAGCTGAACTACCAAGAGGTCAAAGAAGAACTGGATGGACTCTACTGCACTAATGGTGCAAACGCCCTCCCATTATTAGAGTATCAAAGTAGTATACCGCGTTAATTCAATTTAGAGTCAATTTTCCCATTTACTTTCGATCGATACGAGAATTTATCACGTCGCGTCGCGTTTGATAAATAGCTTCGTCCCTTTTTCCATTTTTGCGTTTCTTTTCTATTTTCTTTTTTGAATTTTTGCTAAATGTCCCAACTAAAATGAACAAAAGGAAGATACGGAGAATGATAAAAATTCGCGGTTTCGGGTACTAAACAAAATCCCTGAAAATGAAAATAAATCGCGATTCGTACTCCACTTTTCGCGCGTCACCCTTTCACAGCTTTCCAAGTCTGGTGGATCTTGGGCATTGGCTTTGGGTCTTTCAATCTATCATTGTGGGCCAGTGGTGGGATGAAAATTCAAGGCTGAGGGGAATTCAATGGTCCACTGAGGGAATTGCAAAAGTTTCACGGGTCTGAGAGAAGCTTCCAAGTGAATTGTGGGTTAAAATTAAAGTCTGGGAGGACTAAAATGAGTCACTATGGGAATCACAAAGGTTACGAGTGGTGAGTCGTATGAATTATTTATCTTGTCGATCTAATTTATATTCTATTTCAGTGTTCCATCGAAATTTTGTTAAATTGTAATATATTCGCGATTTTCCTTCCTAAATAAAATGAAAATAAATTGCCTGGGCGAATTGCCTCGAAGCCTGTCGTTGCCAATATTGTTGAGATAAAAAGTATCGAGAGTACTAAAATGGTTCAGGGTAGGAATCAAATCTATTTAACAATGTCCACCTGTGTGGTCTGCGTTTAGGGAGTTGTACGTCCTTTCGGTGATCGATTAAATATTCTTTGGATGAATATTTCGAGCTCGTATACGAGTTCAATCGTCCCCAATTCGAAAAAGAATTTTACCTTGAGTTGTGTTATTAGTTTCATGATCAGAGGTTTAATTAGGTATTCCATTGCTACGATTTCGTATAATAAAGATATCCCAACAATTTATTCTCCCATTCCAATTTAATAATATACTTTTCTTACAGAACTTCGTTATTGTGATTTTATATATGAAAATAAAATGTAAATAATAGAGATATCCTAACAATTTATCCTCCTATTTCAATTTAATAATATACTTTTCTTACAGAACTTCGTTATTGTAATTTTGCATATGTAAATATAATATAAATAATAAAGCTACTCGAGTAATTTATTCTCCCAGTCCATTTTATAATACACTTTTCTTACAGAACTTCATTTCCATGATTTTGTATATATAATAAAGATATCCTAACAATTTATTCTCCTATCCCAATTTAATAATATATTTTTCTTACAGAACTTCGTTATTGTGATTTTATATATGAAAATAAAATGTAAATAATAGAGATATCCTAACAATTTATCCTCCTATTTCAATTTAATAATATACTTTTCTTACAGAACTTCGAATTCTCGATCACTCAGTTCCTGCGAGTTTATTCGCGACTTAATCACTCGCGAGTAGCGCGCGATACTCGCGAGTAAATTCGTCGTGTATGCTCGCTGGTTCTTTAGAATGATAGCGAATTTCTCGTTGCGCTCTGAATTCAATCTGACCGCGATTTATAATTTTTTGAAACCCTATCAAAGGAGAGCATTGAATTTTTCCAATCTTTAAATTAACTATGACAAAATGATTAGCGTTGCAATTTCAAATAAAATATAAGACACTCCTTAAAAATTGATGTTAAGAACACGAATTGTTGATAGTGTCTTATCTGCTTTGCTACGAATGAGAATCGCGTATCTGTGAAGATAGAGAGCTGCCAGTAGGGCATGTGTTTTTGTCGGGTCCCTTGCGTAGTCACCTCCTCGTGGTGGGACCTGGTAATTGGTATCCTTTTCCAAAGAAAATTCTCACTTTTGCAAAAGGATACCAAGCTAAGAACTACGCGTACCCGTGGACACCCTGATTCTCACGAATACAGAGTGGACCGCGGGTACTTTAGATGTGAGCGTTCGTAAGGTAAAATAAATTAGCGTGAGAAAATAGGAAATATTCTACTTAAGTTAATTCTAAGATAGGAAATTGAACACTATGTGCGCGCTCTTTTATAGAGGTAAGCGTTTCTCATTCGTAGCTAATTAACAAAACATCTTCAGCTTTTTCTGCTTAACACTAAAACTACCAAACCCGTGAACATGACGGATTTCAGATTTCTTACTTTAAATTACAGAAATTATTGAGACGCTTTTGTTCAGGTAGGGAAGTAACAGTATAAGCGAGATCTAGCTTTGGCCGGTACTGCACGACAATTTTTCGTTCGCTGCAAATTACAACTTTTTTATTTCTACAAATTATTTATCTTTATGAGAAAATTTAAGCCCCTTTTATTAAGCACCCTTTGTACTACAAATTACTTTTTTAAAATTTCATTTTTACCAACATTAACCCAAGTTATAGTACAAAAACTTAGTGTGGCCGGTACTACACGACTCTCCCCTATGTGATTTCTAGAATTCTGCAATCTCAGTTACCAGGTGTTGCAACTTTTTTGGCGAACAGTGTATGTAGTGACAACTGTATGGCAATAATTATAATAGTTTGAAAGATGCCGAATAGAGATTATCCAGTATGAAAATGAGAACGCTTCGTTCTTTCCAATTCTGCATGGACTCTATTGGATGTAGGTAATAAATTAAAAGATGATACTTCATTTATAAACTCTTCTTTATTTTTTATACGCGAGGAAGACGCGTCTCTACGCAATCATGAGGTATCCACAAAACGCTAAAGAAAAATAAAGTATATCCACCCATACTAAACAGATGGTTACTACGTTATTCTTCTATACACGTTTATATTAATCTATCTCAGTGTGTCGATCATTTTTGCTGTTACTATTACACACACGCACACTCATTTCTCCTAATAATCCAACAGATTCTCATCTAACATTCCAATTCCTCGTTGAAGCTTTGGAATACAATTGAACTTTTGCATTGCTCGTAAAATCAATATAAAGTGTAATAATAATTATAATTATTCTTTAGTAATAAACATTTCGAATATGTCAAATAGAAGTTGTTTCTTTCTACATTGTCCAGTATGAGAATAAGAACACTCCATCTTTTTTTCTGGCATTCTAATTCTTCGTTGAAGCTTCGGAATATCGTTGATTTTTGTGTTGCTCGTAAATTTAGAATGAAATGTAACGGCAATGGTAATAATTGTAATAATTATAATGGCTAGGAAGATGTTCAATAGAAATTGTTTGAGACGAACAAAGAGTTTTTGTGTGGTCACAATTGGCTCGTCTGTTTTCAATGAAACAGCGTATGAAGTAATAGCTACCATATTACGTCATAGTACTATTAGGTAATATACTGTTGAGCTTCGTGATAATATTACGAATAATATTGTTCAGAGTTGAAGACAGTTCTTACAATACGATTAATTGTGTGTAGGTATTGTGGAATCAGAATAAAGTAATTTTTCATATATGAATAGCATCCCATAATTAACCGAATTTATATAACAAACAACCAGGCAAATCGAGATGTCGTAAACGCTTCATCGCTATGTAATATTTATTCGTTTGCTAATGACTCTATTACGTCCAGTGAAATGATAGGAAAATAAAATTTGAGAAAGCAAAGAAAGAACGAAAAAATTATAGTTACATGGGAATAGAGCAAAAGGTATTTCATTTTTAATAGCTATATGTTAACACTATAAAATCGCAAAAGAGCGGGAATATCAATTGGTGTTGAAGTCAAAATTTTAACAAATTAAGAAAAAATTTCATTTATAGACCTAATTATGTATATACGAGGGCGGATTGAAAAGTTCGCGGCCTAAGTAGGAAGAACTGCTGCTAGGTGCTTGCAATTTTTACGGTGTAAACTGTGATCATTTGTGTACCGACATACGAAGTTTCGTGGCTGTGTCAGTTTTTTGTTCTCTTTCACTGCTGGTGAAATAGGGGTGTTTACAGTGACGGAGAAGAGACGAATAGAGATGAGGAATGATCCAGTACCTGGTGACAAAGGACATCACCGCAAGGATCTTGAATGATTTTCGCAAGAATTTGGAATAACTTTTGCAAGGTCCTTGAATGATCTTTGATGTGAGGTCCTTTATCTTCAGGTATTAAATCGCTGTTCGTTTTCTAATTTTGTCTATCTCTGCTCCATCTGCTGCAAATACCTCTACTTCACTAGCTCTAAAAGGGAGAAAAATGACGACAGAGACACGAAACTGTATACATTAGTACACAATTAATTACATATTATTCGGTAAAAATTACAAGCACTTAGCTGCAGTCCTTCATACTTCGGCCGTGAACTTTTCAATCCACCCTAGTACATGTATTGTACGTAACCATATTTACAAAATGATAGAAAAATTAAGGAAAGTGGCTGAACTATTAGGTCGTCCCACAAGTTCGTCCCGAAAGCGAGAAATATTTTAACGAAAATCCAAGAAAATTCTACATAGAAGATATAATAGTCTTGCCAAAGAAGATAGGAGAAGAATCACTGAAAATATCGATCTGAATTACAAAATTCGATACGTAGATACTCACAGTACGACCTGATACAAACGGAATATCTTCATCGTACCGCATTTTTCTCTGAAACGAATCAGAACAGCCGAGCAGAAGAAAGAACACAAACAACATATTAACACAAACGTTCACAAACCTCTGAGAAAAAAGACTGGTTGCAAAATATCACTCTACGTGGTACCAATTCACCTGTTCGATTTCAACGCGTCGATCTTTAATCGTAAAAACGATCAGGCCACCGGTTGAAACATCGATCGTGGCTCCAGCAGCGATCGGTCGTTAATTTACCAGACGTGATTCCGTTCGATCGGCCTATCGTGGGCCCCGATTACGGCCGCCAGGGGCCAGAAACAGAAGCCCATTTTCGCGGTGCAACAAAAGGCCAGTGGGAACGTGACCAGCGAGACTTGTAAGAACGATTCGTCTGCGTTTCACCGATCGCCGCCGTCGAATTATCGGCTCCGACGAATTTGATTACGGCTTCTGAAGGTGCCGTTCGGAGATGGGTGACGCGGCAACAAGCATTGTCGATCGTTTAATAACTCCCAGTGGGTGTCTAGCGAAGGCCACCGGTGTTATTCGAGGCTCTCTCGGGGGCTTTCATTCCACCGTGGAATCCGAAAACCGACCGGACCGCTTCAAAAGGAACGGCTGAAACGATCGATCGATCCATCCATCGACGATTCCGTGATGAATTCGAAGAGGAATTGGTGTTCTTGCTGCTTGATGAGTGAGGAGGATAGGGGAGGGGTGGAGGGAAGAGAACGCTTCGAACTGTAATTAATATCCGCTGTGGCTGATTGTTCTGAAAGTGAGAAGTGGAAGTTTGTATGATTGAGAGGATTCGGATTTTAAATAGTGAAATATCGAGGGAGAGAGGAAGAGAGAGAGAGTTGAGAGGAATTCACGCGTAGAGGGAAAATTTGAATGGGAAATGTGAAATTGAGGGAAAAGAAGTTATACAAATGTAGCTTTGGAAATGTATATTTAATGAAATATTTTGTTTAGCCTACTATAAAGGTCTCTGTTCTAAAGGTAAATTCGTTGTATTGACGTGCTCCGGTGAAATTGAGGGAAAAGTAGTTCTATAAATTTAACATTGGAAATGTATGTTTAATGAAATATATTGTTTAGCTTTTTATAAATAAACGATCGCTGTTTTCTTGTGTGTACCGAGGTAACGAGGTGAAATTTGAGGGGAAAGAAATTCTATAAATTGCAAACTGCGAGTCACATATTTAATGAAAAAAATGTGGTGTAACTTTATTCAGATAAATGTCGACAATTTGAATTAATTCATGATCGTTAATTATTGATACAAAATTTAAAAGCGCAAATTTAATGAAATGTATTATTTAGTTTATTACAAGTAAACGACCGCCATTTTCTTGTGTACACTGACTCACCAGATATAATAGCTTCCTTTGCAGATATTTAATATAGCATTCCTCGATTTTTCTGAATGAACACCTTGTATTTCTTTCTGGAAATTAACCCCTTAACGTACAACAACGTGTCAGACTCGTGGCAAAAATTCTGATTGTGATGAGAGAAAAATAGTTACATTACTAAGAAATATTCGTTGTAATCCTAATTTTCGTTTGAATTCGTAAGACTGAAGATTACTAAACGTAATTAATCTGTAACAGACCAGCTTCTGTTGCCTGATTCAATACGAAAACAGAAAATGGCTGACACTTAGATGCACAGTCAGAAAAGAAATCATAGGTTAAGGGGTTAAGAGAGCATTGAAAGCCGAGTAAATAAATATTAACGTGTAATATGTCTGAAATGTGTATTGCTCATTCTCATCTATTGCTCATAGTTGAAATGTAACAATCTGCCCCAAGTCAGAGGAACAACTGCCCCCATCGACACACGTTTTTTTTATGCGAATATTCTGTTTACATATTGAAACAGTCTAATTAAAACTATTGCAACGTGTTCTTAAACGTTATTTGATCCATAAGGACGATACAATTAGTAATTTCAACGTTAAATAATCAAAATATAAGCAGAAAGTATTTACTTTTCTGATACGTGATTAGGTGCTTTCTTATAACCACAAGATTCGTTGTTGCGGACGCTATTAAAATGGACGACAGAGTGGCGTGGTCGATTCACACGGCGAAAACAGTCGAAAGCGCAATCCTATCTCTTTTCATTTTAAAGGTATAACCATCGGAACAACTTACTCCGGGAGCTTTACGATTAATCGATTTCTAATTCATACGTATATGCTGTTTGTTATTAAAAATCGAAATCTAGCGACGGCAATTTTCTAAAAGGCCATTATCCATTTCTTTGCTATCGTACAACTTAGCCTGCAGAGATCTAATCGATAAAAATGAAGACTAATTTCTAAACTGGTGATTTCAATGCCACGCTTGACTCGTGCCTCGTATAGACAATAAACATGCTGTGTATAGCGTGTTTGTGTGGTGATTATGAAAGTGGCCTAAGTCAAAAATCTAAAAAGTATATTATAACAGTATTTTGTGCAATATTTTGTTACATAATGAAAAAATATTTTTTAATACTGCCGTAAGGAAAATTCTAAATATCTCGAAACGAAAGATGTATGACTTATTTTGGTCCCTTTTATAATCGCCGGCACATTTGTGGAGGTTTGATATTTCTAGCGCTACAGAGAGTGCTTTTAGTATAACACCTACGGATGAAATAACAATTGGAATTATTTTAATATAACTTAATTTAATTTAATTTAACTATATTTTGGCGCCAAATTCGTTGCATTTGTTACCATTATACGGCTAAAATGTGCTAAGAAAAAAAATTCATTCACGTGACCAGCGTGAAATGCGTTAATAATTGCGCCTGAATGCCTCACATATTCCCCGTACCCGTAAAAGAAGCACATTCAACAATCCCAGGATCTCGATTCAGCCGGTCAAACCATCGCCATACACGAACGTTTTAAGTCCCCCTGAACACGGCGTTGTCGGCCGCCGTCCTCGCACAAACGCCGCTAATTATAATTAATTCGAGGCCGAGACACACAGGCAACAAGAACAAAACGTACGCGAAAAAAACAGAGAGGAAAAAAAAGAAGGAAGAGATAAAAGAGCGTTGGAGGGCCGGGCGAAGGATCCAGGACGAAGTCGCATATTATATCAGGTCGATGGGGTACGCCGTGGCGTCGTTTGTCATCCAGCTCGCTGTTGCGGGCCATTCGTGTTTTCTAAGCGCGAGAAAAAGAGAGGATGACGAGAGATAGAGAGAGAGAGAGTGAGAGAGAGCCTCGTCCCGCATTGTCGCGGCGCACAAAGCCCACAAAGGAGGACGTGTGAATCAGCAGTAATGGGGATAATGCAAAACTACGGACACACAGGGGCTGCGAGAGGGAGAGAGGGGAGAGACGGGGACATCCAGTCGATTCGCGGAGAAACGTCCGAGAAGATTGTCCTGCCACTTGTGCGATCGATGGACGCCTTGGATCGAGCACCGGCAGACCTTGTAACCCTTTTACACGACGAACAGGATTTTTCTCGGGGATTTTTATCGCGACAGAGATAGAGGGAACCTCTTGTTCGCGATGCTCGTGGGGAAAATGGCCGCTGGCTTGTGTAATTGTAATTGCGAGGCGAAAGGAAATGGAGGATGTTGAGTGGTTTTGTTGGAAGGTTTGAATATTGTTCTTTCGGGGGAGATAATGGAAGTTTGAGAAATTTAGAAACAAGGTCAATGAGAATCTTGAAAAATTGGCTACTTTGGAGTAATATAAAATTATCTAGATGGAGGATTTTGAAGTGGAGGATGTTAAGTGGTTCATAGGAAAGTTTGAATTTCTTAGTTTTCGAGGGGGGAGAGAAATAAGGTCGTTGAGAATCTTAAAAATTTTCTTACTTTGAATAAACACAGATTCAGTATAAAATGACCAAAATGGAGGATTTTGGCGTGAGTAATTTGTAGGAAGGTTTGAATTTATTTATTTTTTGGATAATAGAATTTTGAGACGGTAGGAATATTTGATAAATCTAGAAATCAGGTCTGAGAATCTTAAAAATTTGGCAACTTCCATGTAATAGAAATTCAGTGGCTACAAAATTACCTAAATGGAGGATTTCGTTATGGAGGATGTTAACTAGTTTTGCAGATAGGTTTGAATATTTTTCTTTGATAATAAAAATTTGGGAATGTAGGAATGTTTCAAAAATTCAGAAACGAGGTCTTTGCGAATCTCAGAAATGTTATTACTTCGCATAATTACAAATTCAGTGTAAAATAACCTTTGTAGGTAAAGTTACACGAAATTTCATCGAAACTGAACAATCAGCCAGTTATCCCAATAATACTGCTATATCTGAATACGCAAATCAAAGAAGAAATTCCTCTGAATAGGCAACGCAGTACCAAGAACTCGACATCCCTTCGTTCCACCTGAGGCACGCAGTTAATTTTCAACGGCGATCCCTCGCGCCCAGCGGTGGTAATCGTCGAGTTTTACGCGTCGACGTGGCGATATCGTAGGCGCGCGGATTCCTGCACGGCCTGACGAGTGTTAATGACGTTTATTGGAAATCCGGCGCACAGTCGACGCGCTCGAGGTGCTTCTAGGCGGACTAAGTAGCTGTATAGAGCCCGTTGAACCGAGGCAATCGATATCTCTATGGCACTGGCGGATGCAAAAGGGGCTTTCCTGATTAATGAACGCAGCCAGCAAACCTATTCGCGCGCGCTACATCCATCTTCGATTCGTTCGTTCTTCGCTATCCGCTAAACAATCTTTCGATCGGTTCACCCTATCCTCTTCCTCCACCTCTACTCTCTCTCTCTCTCTCTCTCTCTCTCTATTTCTTTCCTTTTCTACTTGTTCCTTTCTAATGGGACCTGTGAACAATACCAATACCTCGTTCAGACGTTTACGGGATTTCTGAAACGTGCACGCGCTTCGTTGTCCCGATTCGAGCTGAGTTTCTGAGCCGATCAACGTGGTTGTTGCTCGTAGGAAGACTCCTCTTCGTGGGATTTTCGAAAGAAACGATTTCTTCGAAGAGTGAAAATGTGGGGACGTCGAAGTTCAATGGAACCCCGATTCTGCAACTTTGATACTCGAGAATTGACAAGATTCCACTCGTCACTTATATTGGACGAAGTTTGTGACCGATTTGAGAATAAAACAGAAACGGCGTGCGCAAAGGCGCATTTCATTTGAAAATCAAATGAAACGAAAGGAACAATTATTTGAAAATGAAACACAGGCGGTGTATCTTTCGATAGGAATGTAGCATGACGCTAAAACAAACATCTGTGACGATAAGGTTCCCACCACCTCTGAAAATCAGGCATGAACCTGTGCGATCATCTAATACTTCTAACTTCTACATCCAGCAACAAGTTACAATGACAAATGTTTGCACAGTTAATAAAAATATTTCCACCTGCTGTACCTTCGCGTCACTCTCAAAAGGAGTAACTTTCACAAGCACACGAACAGAAATGAACGATTTCGACCTAACCTCGCGTCGAATCGATCATCCGATCGTTGCACGGGAAAAATTCGCCGGGAGAATTCGATCACGCGTGTCGAACATTGAAGGAAGCTCGGGGCCTCTGTGCCTCCTTTCTGCACAAAAGAGAAATAAATCCCGAAGAACGCGAGCGGAGAACGGATTGTTTATCTCGAAAATTGGGGAGCCCTTTGCCTCGCGAAAGGGTTCTTCGATGGAACAAAATAAAAGGGGTAGAGAGAGAGAGAGAAGGAAATAATCTACCTTGTCCCCTCGTGACCCCCTCGAGCTCGATACGTATTCAGGGCAATGAATGAGAAAAGAGAAACTCGATCGATCGTGGCCAGGGGGTCCCCAACGTGTCATTGATCGAAACGGAATCATCGAGCGTTTTTCTAGCCTGGTAACAATGAGATTCGACCGACAAAAGGACACCCAAGCAGGTAGTGCCACGTTCTGTGCTTCCTCGTGGACGGAAGTGAAATTGGTACTCTTCCTTTCGGCATTCTTACTAGTATTTTGACTTTTGGAGACTTCTCGAGATATTTGTCGTGTAGAGGGAAGATTTGAAGAACCTGGCGCGAGAATCTGGCTACTCCAGATGTGATCCCTTGATTTATCCTTCTCTTGTGTCGTAATTGGAGCGCAGAGATATTTGAGAAAGAAGATTGCTTTCTAATGAATTTTTAGAAAAATTTCTGTGATTTTTGCCAGCTGCTTACTTATTGGCTTATTCAAAGTGAAGAATTGGAAGAGTTTTAGGAAGCTTAATCGAAAATTCAACGAGAATTTTGAACGACGAAGCTTGAAAAACCATGAGGTTCTAGATAGTTATTTATTTTAATCGATGTAGTCGATAATGTATTTCAAAAGGGTACAAAACTTAATTTATTCAATTTATATAGAACTCTTACGAAAGATTCTTCTATCGACAGGGATGAAAAGAACAATTCAGGGAATGAAAACTAAAGAAAATTCATTTAACAGAGGAACAAAGATTACAGTTTCCAAACTCTACTCAATTTAAACAAACCCCTGAGCAAAAATTCACTCGATAACAGCAAAAGCTACCAAATAAGGTAGAAAAAAGAAAAAAAAATCAACTTCAACGTTCTGTTTCACATTTTCACCCATTATTTTTCCAATCTCATGCCTTCCATCCGCAAAGTCTGAGCGCGAGCACGCGCTGGAGGATCGATAATTGCGTCAAAGGGGCGCGACACGGTGTAATTGCATCGCGTTGTATTTACGATTTACAATTACCTAATTTGCACCTTGAAACTCACCGGCTGCCTCGAGCTCTCCCTCTTTCTCTCTCTCTCTCTCTCTCTGGTCTTTTCCCCCTTTTAGCGGAGCGAATGACCGCGAGCGTGTTGACACCTTTGCCGAGTGAAACGCCGTGGATTATTTCCCTCTCTGGCACACCGCCACTCTCTTTCTCCGTTTCTCACTTATAAACAATTTTCGAGCAGCGAAACGACGAACATTCAAAGGAAACAAGCGGAGTGGAGCGTGCACGAGTTCCCTTAGCTTCGTGCTAATGCACGTGTGACGCGCGATAACGAGCGCGAGCGCGTTATTAGCTGGAAATTCTAGTGAAACCCTGTCGAACACGGGGTTAACAGGCGGAGAAACGGACGGAGAAAGAGAGAGAGAGAGAGAGAGAGAGTGAGGAAGCCAGGTGAGAACAATCCTTGATGTCGCGAACACTGGCTCGATTGCTCGGACTAGGTATTGATTTTAATAAAATGATTATGGGAGGCGGAATCTTGGTATCAGATATGAAAAAGAAGAAATGGGATATAGCGGATTATCTGTTTGTTTTGTGAAAGAGTAAGTGGTAAATTGATTGTGATTTTATTCGATGAGTCGAGGGAGTTGAAATATAAGAAATTTTCTGTTCAATTCTGAACTTCTGTGTAATTTTGTGACATGAGGTGAAAGGGTTAAAGATGCCTTTCGAAAACTATGTTAAATTTTTGTATTTTTGTAAGACAAAATACGAAAATTTTTGTGTTGAAAGTTTGTATTCCTAATACTTGTACTTTGGCTCTATCTCTTACTTTGTTCTATTATTTCCTGCTTCTATTAGGCGCAGACATTATTAACGTAAAAGAAATATAATTTTATTTTCTTAATAAAAATTTGTTCTTAGAAGTAGAAGAAGTCAATTCACTTCAGATTAACTTTGTCAAATTTCAACACATTTTTCTCCACGCTTGTTCAAACTACTGAACCAGAATTCCTCTTTATTCCGAAACAGAAAGTAGTAAATCAATATCCACAATATCACTTCTACATCTACGATCACATACACTCCCCAAATAATTCAAAAAATCAATATATTCGATATTTCAATAGTGTTCTATTGCACAATACCAAACAAAAGTCACTTACAATTCAGAAACCAAAAAATAATCAATCACGATTAAGAACTACTCATCGCAGTTTCAACGTGATTCAATACTCCTACGTATCATCTTCATTCTCCACCATTGTACCTGAACTACCCAAGATGCCCATAGAACGAGAGATCGAGAAATACATATATCTCCAATTTCCCTTTGTCCATATCGCGAGGACGATGATCGACAATATCTCCATCCTAGAAAGAGAGCGTCCTCTCTAATCTGCGTTTTTATCGAGTCTATGTGGCGCATCGTGCACGGTGTGCACCGAGCACAATGTGTTCTTTAATTCTCCACTTTCGTGGCCGACACTGGAATCCCATAAATCGGCCGAAAATTCCCACCGGGGGCATCCGTGGCCGCCTCGTGGACGTAAATTACCGGCTTATTTCCGCGGACACACCACCACGCCATCGCTATACCACCACCACACACCACTGGACACCGTGCAGCATGGCCCACGGATAAATAAAAATATTTATACCGAGGCCGCGTGCACTCGGACACTAAATTAAACCTCCTTCTCTCTCTCTCAACTCTCCATTTTTCCATCCTTACTCCCACCTTTCTTCATTTACCCCTGCCCGCCTGTTACTCGATCTTTAATTCTCGCTCTATCTCGCTTTTTCTCGCTTTTCTGCGAGCAAACTTTTAATTTTCCCTCTTCTAGTCGACATTGTCGCGACTTTTCCAAAGCTAGGTTGATTTTTAATTTTCACCTCGTTTCGTCGGGTTTCTTTTTCTCACCTCGCTCTGCCTCCACTTTTTGCGCACCCTGAAGTGCGTTGTTCCGGTGTTAACGCCTGTCGGCTGTTGCATGACGTTGTTTCTTCTCTCCTTTTTCACGGGGAGCAAGTTGATTTTCCGTTTACTCTTGAATCGCACGGTTTATTGTTCCCCACTGTTTCATTGTTCGCCTACGATGGAGTATTTGAGGATTTGTAATGTACATGGTGTCCCCAAAATGGTAGTGAATCCGGCCAGACAGTGATTCTGCAAGAATAGGTCGAGAAAGAAGAATAACATCTAAATTCTCGTTCTAAATTCCCTATCTAAGTTCGCAGAATATTTCCATTAACACTCGATTAAATTCCTGAGCTCAATTTTCAAGCTTCTTAAGTAAACCAAATCTTTTCAACTTACTTTTCCTTTCTTTCTTAAATTGTATTATACAAATATCATTTTCCATTCTCCAACTCTACCTTTCCTCTTCGAAATTCTCGAATCTACACAATACACTACAACGTCCATTCTCCCTTCCCATTAAATCAGCAAATTTCCATTTCGCGTGTTTCTAAGTCAAGGAAAACTATTTCGCCAGTTTCCTTAGTCGTTCTTTAATGCTCGACGCTTTTCACGGTCTCTGCACCACCCCTATTCAATTTCTACTTTCCCTCTTCTCTCTTTTCGTACCGACCTTTAACCCTCTTTGTGTCTCTTCCTTTTCTGAGCGTGCACAACGCGCATAATTTTCTTCGCCATTCCCCGCGTGCATCTCATTTCCTCCCCCTTTTCCCCCCTTTTCCTCCTGCCAGTCGGAGCACGCGTGTGCGACGACGACCATGGCCACTTTGTTGCCTGCACCTGTGTCCAGCAGCGAGAACTTCACGTTCGAGGCTGATTATTAATCTTCTGCAAGTTCGTCGTGTTATCGAACGTCGAGCTGATTAACGTGCGCCGTCTTCTTCGTGAAACGAGCATGAAATACCGAGCAACCGTTGTAAAGAAAATATCGAACAAGTTCGTTCTTTTTGTTCGATACTCTCGCTTACTTTTCCGTAAATAATAGTTCAGCAGATAGGAGGAAGATATTTACCTTTCTCTGTGCGTACAGTGTGTCGCTGTTCGAATGGTGAACTGGGAAATTGTAATTTTTCGGAGGAGAGGGAAATTATCTTTGTCGATTAATATAACATTTACCTCTCCGTTGATTTTTTTGTTACTAGCTAAAAAAAGATAAGTATAAATGGTACAGTTGGTGGATAAAATCAACGCAAAGGTGATTTTTTATTAATTGACGAAGTGGTTTTCTTCTCTCCTGACAAATTAAGTTTTTGCAGTTTTATGAGTTTGCCAGTTGCAACGACTATGTTTCGTAGAGAGAATTCAATGAATTGACAATGAAATGAAAATTACTGAAGAATCAAGGAAAGATTGTTCTACAAAAAAGAAATAGAACATTTCCTTGATATTTTGAGATAATCAGAATTCTCTAAGATAAGTCAAATGAACTAGGAGAACAAAATCTCTTCCGCAAAATCGTTTCTTTTTTTCTGTTTTCATATACCCACCTATTCCTTGAAAACCACTGAAGTAATTTTACCACGTTACCAAATAAAACACAATTCACACCAGACATTAATAAAAAAAAATTTACTCTTGTTTAGCAAACCGTATCCAATTCACAGTGATGCAAATTAGCGAAGTCTCAACACAGATACACACAATTTTCATTTATTTCATTCACAAAATAAAACACAATTCCCAGCAAAAATTTCCAAAGAAAAAACGCTCGTCCAAAAATGTCACCAGAGTACCTACCCAGAACCTCTTCCATCGGAAGAACAAAAAATAATCCGCACGTGTATCTTCCTTAGCGAGTCAGACAATTATCAATTCCCGAGGAAGTATCGTTAGTCATTGATTTAACATCGGAATAATGATAAACCTCCGCGATAGGAATCTCGAGCTCGATATTCATGTAACTATACAGATAGCGGTTGTTGCACGAGGGTTACGATCACGATTAAGTATGCGTGAAACGCAGTTGACCACCCTGTGTACACACACGGGCGAAGAAAGTGGTACGGGACACTGGGAGGCACCTGTGGCCCCGTAATGGCCACTCCGGAAGAATTATATAGAGGCGGCGATAAGGGGACGCGCGCGTCACGCCGAGTTAATTCTCGACGAGCGCGCGAGCAGCGTGTATATTACGCGTGGCCAGGGACCGTTCGATAGATTTCGTGGATTCCTGGAAGCCCTGGTACAGGCCCGGCCGCGGGATACGCGATAAATTAGCGTTATTTCAATAAATTAGCCGCGTGCTCGGCCGGTGCAACCCATGGGACCAAAAGCCTCGTTCCACGACTTTGCTTCTCTCTCTCTCTCTCTCTTTCAATACGGTGCTCGATGAATATTTTAGAGTACCGATTGTGGAACGTATTCTTTGAATAGAAGCTGTTTTTTTCGGGTCTGTTGATTGAGATTAATGTCGGAGAATTTGTTTCTTTTTCTTTTTCGGAGGGATTTTTAAATGAGGAGATTGGAGGAATTTTGTTTGGAAAGTCGTATCGTTAATGGCGATAGAATAGGGGTTGCGAGTGTTGAAGTATGTAACGGGTGAATAAAAAAATTCACGTGGTTTTGCTACTGTTTGTTTAATGGTTGTGTCGTTAATCGGGTAGTCGGGTACACTCTTGCACATTTTTTGCACAAATATTTTAATATCCGGCCAGACCGTTGTTGACACTTTTTTATCCCTGTTTGCTTCAAATTCGGAATTTTGTTGCCAGAAAACTGCTAAAAGTGGACGACAATTGCGGTTAATGACATAAGGGTTAACGAGAGTTGGTAGATTTGAGTGTACAAGTGTAGTAATGTGAATCTAAAATTATTCGTTAGAGTATACTATAGAAAACACTGTTACAGTGGATTTTTCGTAACAATTGCTGCTACTAGATGCGGACAAATATTAAATATTTCGATACAACCTTTTAACTTCGTTTAATTATAAAATTTTTTCAAAAAAACATTTATCCCGGAACGTGTTAAATAACCAACTACTTCAAAGTATAATACTTCGTCACAAAACCCCCAAAATGGAGCTTGAAAAACTATCACAATGAACCCTCTCCGTTAATTCCAACAACCATCTCCTCTTTTCCTTAAAACTCACCCCGAAAACTGTTCAACGATTCTCCGTTGAAGAGCACAGCCCGATTGTTCACGCGACATGCGTATACACGCGGCAAGTTTTCACGTTCCGTCGTCGTCGTCGTCGTCGACGACAACGGCCCAAGCTTCGTCGAGTGTGTACACGACCGGCTCGGTGAAAAAAGCGTCGACGAAAATTCGGAATTTCGCCCTCTCCAAGTCGTCTACGAGGCGACGTGAAGGTACAACGAGCGAGAGAGAGAGACAGAGTGAGTGAGCGAGAAGGGGGTGAAGTTGCAGCAGTGCGTGCACATAATGCTCGCTTTTCCGTGACGACGAGGAGAGAATTCCTGTCGCCCTTCTCGCCGATTCTCCCTTTCTTCGTCCCTTTTTTCCAAGTCCGCGCGCGCAAAATTCTCCCCGTTTTTCAGCCCGTTGTTTCCTTTCCCCTCCCAACCCCTCACCCTCCCCGTCCTTCCTTCCTTCCTCCTCCTTGTCGCTTTTCCTTTTTTTTCCCCGTTGCTCGACTTTTCGCACGCGTTCGCCGTTCCTTCCTTCGCCGGAAACCGCGAGAAGACGGAAGGAAATCTGGTTGGGAAAAAAAAGGTCGAGGCTCGACGCAACAACGTCGCGAACACGCCCCTTGAAAATTATTTGTTCGATCTCTTTTCTTTCCTCTCTCTCTCGCTCTCTCTCTCTCTCTCTCTCGTTCGGGCTTGTATTCGTCGAAAGGTTTTATGTCGGTTCGGTTGTTATCGCGGTTATATCGACGAGGCGGGGGTGTAGGTGGAGGGTGGGTGGACAATGGCGGAGTCCCAATGGCGGAACGGCGTTGAATAAGCGTATAATATTCAATGTGTAATAATGAGGCATTGTGGTGGGGCAAAAAGAAAGCGCGAGTATAGAATGCAATTAGGGAAACAATTCCGTTTATTTTCCGTCGGTGGTGTATTATGATATTATTTAAGGAAGGTTTCACCGTTCAGAAGGCAACAGACGTTACGGGTTGTGCAGCTTGTGTTTGAAATCTCGTCGAATGCTTCGTACACGAGGAAAGGGTGAAAGGAGGGGGTGGCGGCGGTGACGGTGTGGATGGTACGGTGGGTAGAAAGTATTTTCGTGGAATATAATAATTAAAACGAGGCGGTTACAATGGGCCTCGTTCAGGTCGCACGAATGTTGCCGCCCTTCGACGAGCATTGTATCGACGCCGCATTGTGATTCTAGAATTCGTGATTTATTATGGAAATACGTTCGTGCAGGATTGTTAAGGGTGCAGTTTACGATTAACAACGGAGTGGTCGTTGAAAAGTGTCCGCGGGGAAAAATGTGCTCGATCGACATTGATCCTTTGATACGCTGCTTCGTGTATGTGAAACAGAAATATTGTTAATGAGGTGGGATAAGAGAATTTGTTGAGATGACTAGAGCTTTCAAGCGTATTTTATAGCGCGTTACAGAGTGCACGATAAATTTACAGTGTTCTACAGTTTTCTCTTTCGTATTTCTTTATTATAAATAGGTAGGTGTGTCAAGTGAATTTTGGGTCATCCTGTATGTTTATTGGAAATATTGTTTCAAACGAAATTGCATTTATATTCAGCAAATGTTTAGTGCCTATATTTAGAATGGTACTTAAACGGTACTTTTAAAATTGGTATATTTAAGAATGGTACTTTTAACGAAACAACATTTTGTATTATTCTTGTTACTATTAATTGCACGATAGTTAAGTACAGCAGTTCGTTTCCTTTCTCCTGAAAATGTCACTTTCTGGGTACTTGAACCGTTGTAGCCCGTAAGTTTCGTGTGATTGTTGGATTAATCGTGACGAAATCTGTCGAGTGTCGTAGCAATTGTTACGTGGTTCTTTCTTTACATCTGACAGGAGTGATTTGTCCGACAATTTAGGTAGACGAGAGTAAGAGCACTTAATAGTGAAAGTTTCGTATCGAATGTTGGTCGAATTGGTGAGGATGACTGGACGAATTCACTCTTGGCTCGTCGCTTAATATCAAATTCTGAGGAGAGCACGGTTTAACACCTGCTAATGACGTGATCAGAGAAGGTAGCATTTTCTCCTAGTAAAGTAATTCCGTACAGGTATAGCAGAAATTAACAGAAAGACGATTTACATATTTCAAAGTTCATCAACACTTGCAGAAATTAGTGTCCTCCGTGTAATTAACTTGTACACTTCGTACAACAATCTTGCAATCACTCGTATTTTTCAAAATTCAAAAACAACTCCCAAATTTCCTCTCGTTGCTAAAAAAAATATTAATTACCACAAGATACACTCGCAAGCCATCTCCTTTACAAATCCTCCCTTTTGAATAAACAACGTGAAAAATCACCTCCTCCACGGTTCGCTCTGATCCATTTAAACGTAGCCTAAAGACGATTCCAAGCATCTCCACTGTCCCCGCTCGAACCTTCAGGGCGAGTTTTCCCGAGAGCGGAGAGGAAAACGAGGAAACAAGAGGAGCATCCAACGGCGGGGGAAAGAAGCTCGACACCTCGCCACAAGCAGAAAGAGCACCCCGGGTCGACTTATTAAGTCGAAAAGTTGCGCGCCGCACCCCCGACTCCATCTTCTCTCCATCGAGTCACTAGGGGCTGCTGAACTCTCTCTCTCTCTTTCTTTCTCTTCTACTCTCTCCGGTTGGCCGCCTTATCGCTGCTTCGCTTTCAATTTATTACCACTCGGCAAATAATTACCGACAAGAGAGCGGCGACGACTACGACTACGACGACTACGACGACGACGACGACGACTACGACGACGACGACTTGGCTCTTCTCGGTCGTTTTCGAATAACGGTTGCGCGCGGCAGCTCGCCTTATTGAGCCGGAGAATGTATTCAGCCTGGCGGCTGAATCGTCGTTAGAGAAAGGGACAAGGAGAACGGAAGAGAGAACGAAAGTCATTCAGGTGCGAGTTAATAAAAAAGCATTTCGAGCGAGGCGAACGGATGCCAAGTGGCTGACTGCACGGCGACGTTCACCTCTATATAGAGACGTTCCTTCCTTGCTCACCGATGCGACCGCGACCGATATTTTTCTCCCTTGCTCCCTCCCAACCCTTTTTCCCAATGCCGTTGCTCGCTGCTAGGTTGCTTGCTGGAACGTGAATCGACTCGCGGAGAAAAGGACAGCCCGTCTACGACGACGAAGACTCCTTTGCCCGCTTTTCTCAGGGAAATGTTGTAGATGTTGTACGTGTGTACGTGTGTGTGCACCTTGGCACGCAGCGAGAGGGAGGAGAATGGGTTGACAGTTCGATGGAGGAATTGAGGAAACAGGTTCGGGATTGTTGGAGGGTGATTTTTAAAAATTCTGTGGTGGAGGATCTTTTCTTCTTGGGAATCGTTAGATTTCTTTTTTTTTTTTTTTGTTTTTAATCCTCGGAAGGCGAATGACACGGACACGGGAGACTAATGCAGAGTCATTCTGACCCATAGCAAAGAAGTTTCGCAATAACTCCATTTTGTAACATTATCAATTTTTAAAAATTAGAGAAGGAAGCTGAAAGTTACGTTTATGCCCTCTACTTTATTAGTAATTATCTACAAAAGAAATTCCCAAATTTTTCTCTATTTTTAGACTCTCAGGGTGGTGCACCCCCATAAACATCAAGCTACAAAATATCTTAAATAGTTCGATTTAAGCAACTCTCCCCTACTTACACACGTAACGGTGTTGTTATCTCAATTTCTGAAAATTTCGTACCTACCATGGAACCCTTCAATTATAATAATCTTCTTGTTGTTCAAAATTCTCTGACAAAGAACGAACAGGGTATATACATATATATATGTATATGTATGTAGTAGGTATTAGGATGAGAACAATGCTAACCGTGTTTGAGACACAATAGGGACGGTAACCGCGCGACGGAAGCCACGAGATCGTACGAATTTTCCATACTTTCCGGCGTGGTTCCTCGGGAACGGATCCATCGTCCCTTTCGCGTGCGGTCGGTCAGTCGGAAAATTTGCTGAATAGAATTATTCTCTATCGAGCACGCGACAAACTTCATCCCTTGCACGTGATACTCGGCTGAGTGCGTCGAAGTAAAGGAGAGAAGCTCACCGCGTTATGCGAATCGGACTCAGCATCGCAGGCATCCAAGGGAGACGTGGTTTTGGCATGCAGATTCGATCCGGACCTGTCTATCGTCCACCACCCTTGCCTTTCTCCTCAACCCTCGCCGTACTTCTCGTGGCCACCCCTCGAACACAAGGTGTCCTGTTTCTCGCTTGGAAAACATAAATAAATGCATTCTATTTCTCTCCATTGTGGGGGCTTTTAATTTTCGGATGTGTAATGCTGGGGTCGCAAACGACATTTAGTCTTATTCAATGTTATTTAATAATAATAAATGTGTTCTATTTGTCTTTGTTGTGGGAGATGTTAATTTAAATCGTGTTAATTTAACGTTATCGAGTTTAAGACTGGTAAAAAAATTAGTACAGGTGAATCCAAAATTAAGATGAAGTAGTAAACGAGGTTTAGTTTGGCCTGATTAGAAACAGGTAATAAAAGTGAGGAAAATTAAATAAAAATGATACTATTATTCGATTATATCGATTCGATTAAATATTATTCGATTACAAACAAGTAACGAAAGTGACCGAAGTAAGTAGAAATAAAGTAGCGATGGTAAATAAAGTTTAATTTAACTTGTGATAGAAGAATCCTCTTAAATGGTCCTTTTGTAAAATTCACTTTACCCGATTCTACATAGCATAGAATTTTCTACCAAATATTCCATTAAAAAGAAAGAACAAAAATTTCACTAACATTTCACCAAATAAAAAAGAATTAATCCCATCAAGCACAAACTCTCACAGTGAAATTGAATTTCATTTATACTCTCCTTTCATTCACCACATTTCTCAAGAAGTATTCAACAAAAAATCACCTTAAAAATAAACCACAATCCCTCCAATATTTCCAACGCACAAATTATTTTGCAACGACAAAGCGGAAAAACAAAAACCACCCACCGGAACTTACAACAGTAAGAAACGAACGACCAACACCGACAATTAATTCCCACCCCGTAGCCATCGTAGAAAAAAGCAACAAGACACAGGCAACCGTGGAACAAGGGCGAAAAAATGCAGGAATCGGGGGCTGGCGAATCCGAGCGATGTAATTTTTCAATGTAACACAATCCCGGCCCGATTCCGGGGACATTTACGTTCTTATTTCAATAGCTTTGTCCGGGGCGCGCGTTCGCGCATTGTTCCCGCCCCTCTGCGCGCGCGCTCACTCGCTCTTGCCTGAAACCCGAACCCGATTGTATAAAATAACATAAAATGTGTGTCGTGCATCGAACGAACAATTCTCCTTGGACAAAAACGGTCCATTGTTTCGCCGTGTATTATGACGCGTTTGTCGCGAGCATATTCACCACGTCGTCGTCGGTCGGTCGGTCGGTCGGTCGTCGTCGCCGACCGAAACGCACCCTTTCGTCTTACACGTTCGCTCCCTCTACTGGCCGCCCCCCAACAAGATCCATTTACCGCGACAGAATCGAGAAACAATACGTCGCCGCGTTATCACGGAGGCATGGTCTGGTGTTAACGCAAACGAGCCCATTTTCGACGAACAAAATGCCTCGAAGTAGAATGAGAGCGAGAGAGAGAGGTGCACACATTCGACGGCGGAGAATCGCGTTAACAATCACGACGAAGGAAAGAAATGGTCCCTCTTCTCGCTTTTACTACGTAATACCTTTCTTTCCACGTGGCAGGTTGCCGCGCAATTTACCGCACGCTGCCTCTGCCTGTCTTCCTTCCGTCGCTCTTTCATCCCTTCCTTCCTTCCTTCCTTCCTTCCTTCCTCTATTCCTTTTCCCCTTCCTTCCTTCCTTCCTTTGATGTATGGCTTTATAAACGGCGGATTTACATATTTTCTGGATTTAAATAGCGGCCGCCGTCGGTGACGTCGAATTTTTTTTTCTTTGCTCTCTCCCTTTCCTTCCCTCTCTTTCTTTTTATCTCCCTTTCTCTCTTTGTCTCTCCCTCTCCCCGCACTCTTTTCTTTTATCGCTCTCTTTCTCTTTCCTTCTGCTTGCTTATCTGTCAGCTTGTGTGGTACTTTGGGGGCGCAGGAGCACCAGACAGACGTGTAATTACGCATTATCCTGGCTCCGACCATCGCTACTGCCACTTTACCCCTGTTAGAAGGGTAACCTTTCACCTAGTGACGTTTGTCTGACCTTTCTGTAGTTTCAGTGAACTATGTGTTAAGCGGTTGTCCAAGATTTGCTCGTGTCTCGAGAATTTTTCAGAGAATTCTTGCGTTTCTGGTATTTTTAACGTTCCTTGAGTTCAATTTATCTATACTATACTTGACTAGAATTACCAAGACAGACGAAATGACTGATTAATATTTTTCTTTTAAATTACCTAAAATGATAATCTAAAATTCTCCAATAAATTACTCTGTAATATAATAATTACATTACTCTCGTATGACAATTATACGTTAATTATCAGTTTTATCATTTAAAGCAACCATTCTCCTTAAAAAATTAATCAAAAAATACTCTTTCCATATTTCGCCAATTATCTACCGTTTTTAAATCACAATCAACAGATTTGTGTTAAATCTGCATTCTATCTTTATTTTCAATTTCAGTCTGACCATTTCCAAATGTACTTCGATATCTTTTCATTTACCACGGTGTCAAAACTATAATTACTTCAAACAAACATACATAACCACAAAAAAATCGTAAATTAAAAGATTAAAATACTCTGTCTGCCAAAAACATTGCAACACCTGCAAAACGAAATTTCACAAATCTGAAATTTACATACATTGTTTGGCATGTCGAAAGGGAAAAATGATTAAAATTTGGTTAAAGAAAGTAACTGTTTCCTGAGAGCAACCCGAAAACCATATGATTTCCGGTTTTGTCCAACCCCAATTTCTAAGTGTCAAAATTTTTTTGGCGAGCAGTGTAGCTAGTATCTATAATATCGATACCGTAAGCAGTATCTCTAAAAAAAAAAAAGAATATAATTGTTTCACCGACAAAAAGTTCAATATCCGATAATCTTTATTTCATCGTATTTTTCTATCGTCCCTCTTCACCTCCAACCCCCTAAAAACCTCTCGATCAAGCTGTTTACGAGTATTTCCATCCCCATTG
Organism: Habropoda laboriosa; assembly: GCF_001263275.1. Classification (NCBI taxonomy): domain Eukaryota; kingdom Metazoa; phylum Arthropoda; class Insecta; order Hymenoptera; family Apidae; genus Habropoda; species Habropoda laboriosa. The sequence goes on along the minus strand of NW_017100710.1, from coordinate 1,388,635 downwards.
CGATTTTTCTCGAGTAGAAACACTCTATTCGCGACGCGCTATCTCGACTAACAGAAAGTTGGACGGCTCGTTCGCATAACGACCGACAGAAGCTCTTCGGGATTCGGGCTCCCTCGGCTTCCGGATCATTTCCGTGAGTTAACAGCGAACGAGTGGTCCAGCTCGCGGGGTCCAAGTTGGCTTTCAGCCCTGCATACCTTTCAGCCGGACAAACGAACTGAAACTGTTTCCACGGCTTACGCGTATCCTCGCTGGGAAGTTTGTTGAAAATTGCGCCCATTGTGGCATCAAGTTCCACGGTACTTTTTTACCCAAGGACTGGAGAGCTCGATGATTCGGTCCGTTGGTGGTTCCTTCCGAAGTAAAATCGGTCAAGAGGTTCCTTCGGGGAATTATTCGACTTTCTTGGCTGCGTATTCCAACATGTTTTCTATTTTCTTAATGCAATACGGAGATATGTTTCTTTCCAAAGAGAAAAATCAGTAATCTTTATTGGTGATTTTTGGAAACTGTCGTTAAATTCTTGTGAAGCTTATTTTAGTGAGGTATTAATGTGTATTTTTGATCTGTAAATTTTTGTCTCTAATAAAATATTGTCTCATCTTTCGATTGATTATTTTAATATAATACTGTTATTCACGTGTGATTCGCAAAAATGTAGATTAGAATGTTCGAATATAATATATAGGTTTTTAATGAATTAGGATTTTAAAATACAAGGTTTAGGTTCTGAATGGATTGAGATTTTCGAATACAAAATTCAACTTCTGATTTTTAATGGATTACGATTTTCGAATACTAGATTTAGGTTCTTAGTTGATTTGTATTTTAAAAAACGAAGGTTTAGGTTTTGAATGGATTACGATTTTAGAATACAAAATTTAAGTTTAGATTTTTAATGGATTAGGATTTTCACGCACTAGATTTGGGTTCTTAATTGGTTTGAATTTAAAAAACAAAAAACAACGTTTAGGTTTTTACTTTAAAGAGTAGAGAATTTTATACACGAAGTGAACAAATTTATGCTTCACTGTAGAAATTGTTTAGTGGCCATGTCACTTTAGCAAGTACTAGTAAATTATTGTTACTAATGTATCACGATTGTTGAGATACAATTAGTAATTGTTATAGAGTGATTGGGATGTAATTGTAAGTTGGATAACGAGTGAAGGGGCGAAGCGTTAATCAGAGGTAATTTTCATGTTAATTTTGGACGCGTTCAATGGACGAAGTTTATCAGTGACACGCACGGAAATTGAAAAGTCGCCTCTCTTTATTTCGTTGTAATTAAAATGCTTGAAAGCCTGCACCGTGCAGGTATTGATATTTCTGTCTCATTATTCGTCCAAGTTATTTCCAATTAATTCTCTTAAAATTGAAAAGAGACTTCCTCCCTAGACTAGAAGGAAATTCAGTTCAAAATTCATTTCACTTACAAACTTAACCTTAATCGTCCTTTATTCCACTTTTGTATCCTTTCAGCTAACTAAACGAATTCATCTGAAATCGATTATCGTTGCGGAAAATAAGTGTGAATAATAAATGACCAATATTGAAAATTAATTTTTCTTGAAAACTGCTTTCTCGCAATATTCATCGTTAATAAATTCATTTTCGACCTTACATTTCTACACTGTTAAATGCGCTCAAACTACAAACGTTTAAATTTCAATTTTCACCTCCAAATTTATCATTAAGTATATTTTTCTTCAAACCACCTGTTAGATTTAACTCTCGCTTAATCATTTTTACAAAATCTTTACTATGAAATACCTAAACGTTTTTGTCAAATTTTGGTCCAAATGAAAATAACAAATCATGAAAGAAACTGAACACAAATTTTTCTCAGTTTGAACTTTCAACTTAAGGATTACCATAGAAATTTCAGAAACTGAGATATCAACACCATAACGTTCTAAGTATCGTTGCACATAATTGCTCTTAATATTAGAACAATCTTAGCACTTCACAAGGAGAGAAAAATTTTTTAAATACAAATTTTTATTATCAGTACTTTAAAATCATTTTTTTTTTCACTAATAAATGCTCCAAATACTCACTGCTATATTTTATTCGCGTGCATTAACTGTACGATAATTAAGTACAACAATTCTCCTTATTTTTCGCTTCTTCTGAAAATCGTACTTCGCGCCGCTTGAAAAGTTACGGTTCAGAACCCTTCAATTCGATTTCCATGCTCTAGAATTTTCAAAGGATAGCGTGTAAGCCCCCTATTTCTTATCGTCTATTCTGTTTTGAATTTTTCTCCGCCACCGTTTATTCGGAAAAAGAACGCAACAGGACGCCCGGCGATTCCGACGTCGCCGTTTCGAAGTAAGTCGACACGCGCGACGATTTATGTTGGCCGTCGTAGATATAGCTCACGGCGGGAATAGGCATAAAAGTCCTGGGCGCAGGACACGGGACGCCCGTACACGGCCGCCTCGAGGATTAGGAGGCGCGTGAATGGGAGAAAATGCGAATTGATACGGTCGTTAAGAAGACCCTCCTTTGAACCGTAGATCCGCATGAACGTACGCGTGCAAAGGAACAGGCTGTTTGGTTGTGGCACCACTTCGATCCTTTATTTATTCCTCTTTTTTCCCTGTATCTGTCTCGCTCTTTTTCGCCTATGGAACGCGACCCCTTGCGCGATTTATCTCACGCCGCCCTTGGCCTGCATCTACTTTACGAATACTTGGAACAGGTGATTTTTCTGATACGGAATCTTGTGATTCTTTCTTCTTTTTTTTGTGTTTGATTGCTGGTTTGGATAATGTTCGGTATGATGGAGGTAACCGTTGATTCAAGAGCTTTGAGTTGACCCTTAACCTTTGACCCTTTTGGTATGATTGAGTTAAGAGATTTCTGATATGGGATCTTGTCATTTTGTCTTAGTTGCTGGTTTGGATAGTGTTTAGTACGATGGAGGTGACCATTGATTAAAGAGCTTTGAGTTGACCCTTAACCTTTGACCCTTTTGGTATGATTGAGTTTAGATACTAACCTTTAACCCTTATCACTCGTCTCTGAGGTGAATCTGAATTTTTATTTCACTGTCACAAGCATGTAAAGAATATCGAGAACCGTCAATTGACAGTAGGAGTCACACAGAAATTTCTAATTTCTGTACAAAATTGTCAATATATTGTTTCTCGTAATTACTGTGGAGGCCATAACAAATCAATATACACTACCGGCCAAAAGTTTGGAATCACCTCCCACTTTTCATCAATACTAAATCTGCTGTTAATTTTTTATAGATTCGAAGTTTATCTCAATTCTACATTTATCAATTTATCTCGTATCAATTGATTCGAACGATAATAAATTCTCAAAGTCGCTGACTTCTTTCTGGAAATTTTTATGTAAATTGCAATGCTCACTGATTCCAAACTTTTTGCCGGTAGTGTATGTATATCGTTAAGTAAAATAGTTATGGATATTAGACGTATTTTTCTACCACGGTAATTTAATAAATAAAACTGCCAAATAGTCTCAAGGAATACTAAATACCTTAATTAGTAAAGACTGATACGAAAAGTACGATACCATTTAAATCACACTGATTCGTCAAACTGAACAATATTCCAGATTAAACAATTTTATTTCAGAATCCCAACAATCTTGTAATAATTATTTAAATTTGCTTCCTATTCGGTAAGTGTCTTAAGATACTCACAAACGGCGGTGTATCTCTAAGATGAACAAAAATCCTAACCACAAAACGACAAATCGAACACAATTAGAAACGAAGAAAAAGAAAAGAGAAAGAAAGAAAGGAAGCTTCATAATCCGTTGGAAAACTAGAGCACCAAGAACCGGCGAACGAAAGAATCGAACCGCCCCAATGTCGAGCGTCTTACCGATCGCCCGTTCGCCCCTGACACGAGACAAAGAGTGCGAAGAACAGAGTCAGCCACCGGGTGTATCTTCCGCGAAACGGGAAAGTAGAAAGGAGGAGAATAAAGAAAGGTTGGGTAGGGATGGAAAGAAAGGCGTAGTGGAGAAGAAGAGAAAAGAAAGAAAGAGCACAGAGAAAGGAGAGAAAAGAGGGTGGCGGAGGATGAGGAGGAGGAGGGTGGGAATAGGAAAGGAAACAAACTCAGAGAGCTATTCAGACCCGGTTTATTCTCGTTCGTCTCGGCGGACTGCATAATGCTCCGTGTTCCGCGTTTTCTTGCGAGGCGCGGCCATTATGAACGTACGAAACAAAGAAAGAGCATATCTATTATGCTGGCCGAGTTGCCGCCGCGACGCCGCCGCTAGGATTAATCCGTTCTGTGTCATTATATAATGCAACGCCCGACGACGACGACGACGACGACGACGACGACGAAGTCAACGACGCCGTTACGCGTCTTTCCCTCTTTCCTCACTGTTTCCCTCTGTTTCGATGCTTTGCACCCTCGCACGTGTGTAGCTCTAGCATCCTGATGCATCGTGCACGCTAACTGCACTCATTGTCGACGCATACTAGCACGATTACGCTTATCCGGACGCGACTAGATGCGCGACCGCGTTCCCTGGAAATGAAGGATGGCAGGGGTTTGCGAGGGTGTATCGACGTTTGACGTCGCGACACCGACGAACCATTAGTCGATGGAGGAGCAACGTTTTGTGAGAGGTTCTTTGCGGCAATTGGTCAGCGGAGATTTTGTTGTCGTTTGTTCGAGAGATGGTAACAGCGGAGAATTGGTTGGTGGAGATTTTGTTTGAACTGGTTTGAAGGAAGGTACAAGGGTTTTGTAATTTGTTTGAAAGAAGGTAAATTGGCGAGAGATGGGTGAGAAGAAGAAGAAGAAACTGATTTTGCATCTGAATTAGTAATTAAGACGAAGAACTTTTTATTGTAACGTTATCCTTTCGAAGTATAGTAACAATTCCCAAGCGACAATTTTCAAACAATTTTAGTAGATAACGAACTGCATCTGTTTTCTTTTTTTGTTTTTTTTTTCTTTCGATTACCTGAAAATAAGGTCCAGTGGAATCTTTTTCTTTACAATTATTCAAATAATTTGTGGGTTGAGTATGTAGTTTATATGACATACATTAAAAAGAAGTTAAAAGAAGTATATTAAAACAAGTATTAGTAGATGTGTTAATATAAAATTGTAATCGAATTAAATTTGATCCTCAAACTTTTACAAAAACAATTGTATTTCAAGTGTGGAGTTTTAGTTACACTTTGCGTTAAATAAAGCGACTTCCTCTTCTTTCTTTATTTGTCGCTCTTGGTGCTGCAAAATGTAGCAAGCAGACTGCGAAATATGAAATATGACTGCAGAATCTCATGAACCTTGGGCGAAAATTAAAATTATACAAAGTGTATCTAATAACTAGGCCGGACTATAACGTTGTTCCTTTTGCAAGTAGAAAAAAATTGTAGAAGAAAATTTTGCATTGTTCAACAAACTCTGTCATCGAGTTGTGCGAGTTTTTGCAGAAGCGCATCGTTACACTTGCGAAGTGCAATTTGTTTTTAAATGGAATCCTACAAATTTTGTTACACTAGTTCATTCCTCAATTCCGAACCCCCATTCTGAACAAAAAAGTGTTAGGATACCAGGTCAGAAAAATTAATACGAATATGAATATTCTGTGAGGGATTTCAAATTTGATTCAAGATCCACTTATGTCGAAATATCACGCCGCGTCGCTGTTATGTTCACTAACAGCGATATTGTACTTTCAGTTGAACAGAATTCTCGTGTTCTTGCGTGCTGTTTATATTGCTGGACATTCAGTCTTACGTACATCCCATTCAGTTATTAGCTGTTACAGTGTTCAGAGGTGCGTCTGTGTACAATTGTATCGCAGTGGGTTTTACAAGTAACGAAAAAGTGGTTCAGTGTTTAACAAATGGACAGTGTACTGAAAAGTGTAGAAAAACCAGTGAGAAAGTGTTTAGAATGCAACAGTGGAACGTTTAACTATTCGTCGTAGACGTTAAAAGAAAGTTACATATTTCGAAAATTTATTGAGTTTCTCATCATTTAACTCTAATACCTTTTTATTCTAAATGACACGATGAATCAATTAACGTAGAAAAATATGTAGGGTTCTATTTAAAAAACAAGTGCAATTGCATTTTACAACTGCACCGATGCACTCTTCCAAAAACTCGCACTATTTAATAATAGAGCTCGTTGAACAATGCAAAATTTTCCTCTATAATATTTTTCTATCTGCAAAAGGAAGAAAGTTATAACCAGGCCCAGTTTCTAGATATACCCCATACATCTAAATGTTCCGAATTCATTCTACTAGATTGTGTCATATGAATTGTCAAACCTTTCAGGTAGGAATAAAAATCGTTTTTTAATGCGTTCAGATTCTCCAACGGTAACTTATCGAGAATTGCATAAGCTTTTGGTTAGCACAAAGATCAACAGAGATCAGTTTGCAAATGATAAAAAAATCCTAATCCTCTGAGTATTCCAATCTACCAGCTTGAAATTTATTACACAAACATATCCGTGAATTTTTGTCCGTACATACATATATTTAAAAACTAGTAGGTATACACTTATAAACATCCTGAATTCCAAACACGAGGCGCACGTGCGTAATTGGGTATCGAAGTCTCTTTGCCGACGTCACGCCGGTAAACGATGTTTTTCCGGAGGATCGGTCGCAAGAACCAGCGAGCCGTCTTCCTTTTGTCGGGGTCTGAAACAACCGGATAGATCATTAATTATATTGACGTGCCGTGACCTTTTTTTCTCGCTGCCGATTTTCTGGAACCGAGAGCCGCGTACCGCAGAATCATGCGGATTCGGCGTTTCCTGTCCTCTTTGGCCCTTTTGACAAATTATTCCAACAGAAGTGACGTAATCGATGACAAGTCCAATTCGAGAATACCATTATGGTATCTATATCTATCTTCATACAGAAATCCTTGCTACAACACTTAATTCCATCAAGAAAAAAAAATCAAAACCCCGACAATTTTATTTCAGCAAAATACCATTGTACCATCTTTACATACAAATTCTTACAACGACGCCTAATTTGAGCAAAGAAATATAATAGGTGCGTTTAAAAAACAATTTCATTTCAGCTTCTCGAACACAACGATCTCAAGTATTTCTAGCAAAAACACTAAGGGTTGCGAAACAAACGACCTTATCAAGGATGCAGAAATATCAAAAATCGACATGGAAAGAACGTTGAACAATTCGATAGGAACACTCGGTATTTCGAGTGTACACCTATAAACCCCACCCCTCGACTTCCTAAAACAAAGCGTCTGCCAAAAACAAGCGAGCCTCGTATAACAGAATAAAAGTAGTACACAAAACCGTCGAAAATTTCTGGGGAGGCAGAAGAAGAACCTGACGCCTGAAAAATCCGAACACCAGTTACGCCTTCTAAAAAGTGCAGCCCCCCTTCCACCGTGCACATGCTCAACTTGCTCGCGCTCGCGAGCGCCGTGTACATCGGCTGGTTGGTTTACAGACAGTGCGGCCGGGGGAGGGAGATGACTGTGTGGAGAAGGAGCAAAGACTGAGAGAGAAAGAGTGATCACGGGGGAAGACACAGTGGAGAGGGTCAGAGAGAGAGAGGGGGGAGGAGAAGAGAGAGAGGGGCTGTTTGCAGGGTGAGTTGATACAACATTAACAACAAGTCGTTAGAGAGATGAGGTACACACGGTGGGGTTGCTGGATCGGTTGTTGGATTGCGAAGAGGGGGGCGGGGACGGTGGCGCTGCAGTCGTGGGCGAGGGAGGGGGAAAGGTACGTTGGTGGAGGCGCTGTGTTGGAGCCCCGCGGAGTGTGGGTTGGAGGCGGAAGCGGAGGGGAGTCGAGAAGGTGGAGTGAAGGTGGTGGTGGAAGAGAGTGTGGCACAATGGTCGTCATGGTAACACCGTACGGCTTCGAACGTGGGCAATAAGTGGAAGAGAGATAGACACATTTCGTAGGTGGAGGAGAAGAAGGTGGATGGAAAGAGAGGGGCTGATCCAAAGAGAGAGAACTCTAGCTCCGACTCAGGGACTCTATTTCCATAATCTGCCGCTTTGTCGATTCTGAATTATGCGACTACGCTCCTCCTCCTCCTCCTACTTCTTCTTCTTCCTCCACCTCGTCCCCTATCCAGCAGGCGACTTCTCTTCTTCCTCTAACCTTCTCCTCTGCCACCCACTCACATCTACCACTCTATGTTCTTTATATATATATGTAAAAATGTGTGTCTGTTGAAACGCGCATATATGTACGTAGGAGGAATACACACACGCTTACGTATAGACGTAGCGTAAGTCTCGTAGCCGCCCCTGAACCGAGTATCCGATTATTTGCTTGAAATCGATTTCACGTGTTCGCCTGCCCGCCTTTGCATTTGTACAAACGCGCCCGTACAACGAACACACACCGTGCGCCGCTTTGTGCGATGTCACGGGGTGGCCCGGTCCTCTCTCGTCGTCTTCCTGCCGGCATTGTCGCCGCTTTGTCGTTCACGTTGTTGTCGTCGTCGTCGTAGTCGGCGGCGGCGAGGACGACATCGTCGTCGTGGTTGCGGTGGACTGATCTCTGATTAGGAATCACGAGGGGCGCTCCACGAAGACCTTCCCTGTGTGTTTGGAGTAACGAGACCTTGGTTGATTTCAGAGACGCTTTCTTCCATTCGATTCCCCTGAGAGACTTGTCGTTACACTCGGCAAGCTTTCCGGGGTGGCTATGGAGAAGGGGTTCACGGGCTTATGTTCGTTTGATAGTCGCGGGCTGATCATTTCGACGTTATAGGTACCCTCGAGACTTTGTTCGAGACGTATCGGTGATCTTTAGATATGGAATTTAGAAGATATTGTAAATGTTGGAATTAATCATTTGTTTTGTGATTATTTTGGGTACGCTGGTAGCAGCTGGTCAAAATTAGCGAGAAATAATGTAATTTATGTTTAGTAATCTTCAGTGTTATACTTACATAAACTTAAAGTAGAATTAAAGTTGAAATTAATCTTTGATTGTCGTACGAAAGGGGCCTAAGTTGTATATTGTTCGTTTTGAGTTATTAGGTATTAGAAAATATTTCTTCCTTATGTGACGACATATTTTATAAAACAGTTGCTTAAAATATCGATGAAACGCGAAATACACCCGTGCTCGGTTAAATTGAAAAATAGGGTCCGCTCGTTTAAATTCTCGCGAGCAGGGTAGCTCTTCGGTTCCAGAAATTGATTCTCGAACAATACAATTCAATTTTCTGCAGAATTTTTACTTAATCCGTTTTCACCTACATAATTTACTCAACGAATGTGATTGGTTACTACATTAAGTCACTTTTGCGCAACCTTCTTTTGCAGCGAACCAAAATTCAAAACCCAATACTACCGATGCTACTGTTTTTATCATATTATCTACACTGAAACCGTATAATTCTTCCGAAAATTATTTCATAGATTGATATGTCGTGCTAAACGCGAAAATTTTCCACTCTAGCTAATTAAAGTGCCACAACAAAATTCTCCAATTTATCTGATTGCGTTGATTGTGACACAAAGAATTTCAGTGTATCTCTAATTACTCGTCACTGTATTGAATCAAAGGGTTAATGCCACGTTCCCGAGTACGTTCTTACAAATGCAGTAGATCTAAGGAGAGACGAAGTTCTCTGGATTTCAGTGTTTAACCTGAACGATACAAGAGCAAAGAGGAGGCGAACAAAGCTGCACCCAATAGCACCCACTGCTCCAGGACTCGCTCGTTCACACGCCACTGTGTGTAAGTACGTTTTTCACGTTGGAGAGTTGGTGGTGGTTTGACAGTTTTTATCGGACTGGCTCGGACCAGCCGGTACAGGAGCAACGCGGGAGTATGCTCTCGAGTTCCGGTTCGACGGGCAACTTTGCCACGCGTATCCTCCTTCCTTCGTCCGCGCTCTCCCTCTGTCTCTGTGGACCCTCTCGCGCGAGCCCTCTCATAAACACTCGATCTCCATTAAACTGACTCTTTTCAAGGGACTGACCGGCTACCGATACTCGACTATCGTAACATCCGGCTCGCCTCTCTGTTTATTTTTTCTTCTCTCTCTTCCTCCCCTTACATTTTTTCTCCCTCGTCCCGTTCCAATCCGCGGATAAATTCGCCTTTTCAGGGAAAGTTCCGTGATCCTTACGGCGAGGGCGAAGAGTTCACGCCTTATTTGCGCTCGATAGTTTTGCTAATATTTTCGACAAATTTTTAAGAGAGCTCCTTGGACGTCAGATTTTCTTTCTTTGTTCTAGAAAAATTGATTTGTAAATTTATATTGACGAGGGATTTGTGTAGATTTGGAAGATTGAACAAATTTCTGTTTCAATTTCTTCGCGAAAATACGAGTACCTATAACTCTTTGCCAATAGGCAAAAAAACAAAGTCTCAGTTTTGGAGTTCACCATGAAAAGAAACGTGCGCATGAAAATAGAGGAATTATTACTTTCAGTAGTCGAAGAAGCAAAGTCTTGCTTTGGAAGTTCACCGCAAAAAGAAGAGTACCTACAAGTAGTAAAATAAACGAATTGCTATTCAGTTGCAAGTGGCTATTAATAAGTTCCTCTCTCTTAACTGCTCGCAAATGAGATTAATTTCTAATATATGACTTCCTCGAAAGATACCAATAACGCATCCAATATCAATATCCAAAATTCTGTCCAAAAGCAAAAATCCAAATAAAAAACAACAATTAGAAAGATTTACATTACAAAAAGTCTCACGTAACGCGAGCCAAATCGATTCCAAAAACGACCGATCCTTCTCGCACAAACACCAAACTAATCCTAAAAATTCACTGCATAAACGATCCTACCGTATTTACTCAGAAAATAATCGGCCAGGGGGCGTCGTAATAAATTCGCCCTTTAACGATCGGCACGCGCGAACACCGCGTTCATCCGGCGTAGACCTATTAGTTCCGTGGACTAATTAATTCGTTCGAGGAGAGAAAAAGGCGCAACGAGGGACAGGGAGGGGGGGCTAAAGAGAGGGTTCGCTGCGAAAGAAAGCGGCATTATCGAGCGGGGACAGGCTCGATGGAAAATAGTTGGTTCAACAGAGTGGAGAGAGAGAGAGAGCGGGTGGGGGACACTTTCGATCATCGGTTAAATTTCCAGCATCGGCCCATTGTTCCGCCACCATTGTTCTAGTATCTCGAGGGCGGTGCTTCCCTTTGTCTCCACCCTTTGTACGTTTCCGTGGCCGGATCTCTCGCCTCTTCGCGCGGGCGCGCGAGACGACATCTCGGCGAAGAGGGAAAGAAGAGGAGAGAGCACGAATAGAGATAAAGAGATAAACGAGACGGCGCGCGTGCACGCTCGGGGATCGAATGAAAAGTTATGCCGCCCTGCCCTCCTCCCCCCTGCTGCCTGTAATTCTTTCGCGCCTTTTGTTCCACCTCCCGCCTCCTCCTCCCCCTTCTCGAGCCGCCCGTCCACAGAAGCCTGACGCTAATACGAGAAACTGTTAATTAAATCGCTGGAATTTTCGCGCGTTTCTTGTTCCGTGCAGACTTCTTCTTCTTTTTTTTGTTTGACAAGGGTAGTTTCTTCCTTTGTAACGCTCTATCGTGCGTATTGTAGGATTCGAGATTGGCGATCTGTTAAATGTGAGAGAAATATGTTCTTCGTGTATATGTACTAGGAAATTTTCTTTTTAGTAATATTTGTTTGCTTCGAGAGAGAATTCTGCCCTGCATCGGTGTTGAGCAACCCTTTCGGGCCAAAATTGAAAACTCTATAATAGAGAAAGAACAAATTTACGAATAAAAATCGTTAATTTATAGACTGTAATTTTTTTATTTTCAGCACACTCGGTTAATAATACATTGACATTTCTTTATTATTGTATTTTCTGAAATTTTGTCATATTATCCATTCTGAAATTAAAATTCGCGCCACGCACAGTGGCGGGGTCGGTTCAAGTGAATCCCAGGTCGCGGCGGCTGCAACAATTTCCTTTGGTTCTGCGTTTACTCGCGGCGGGACGCGGTCGAATACATCGACGATCTTCATCGCGCGTATCTGCACAGCGGTGGTACGTTGCATTATCAATGCAACGCAATATCCACGTATATACACGCCCACCCGGTATCGCGTTCGCAATCTCTTCCACAAACCCTTCTCACGATCGCGCGCGTAACGCCAGAGAAAACGCGTGTGCGTATTCTCTCTCTTTCTCTCTCTCTCTCTCTCACTCGTGCGTGCACACATAGAGTCGATCGAGTCGGGGAATCGACGTGGGAGGACATTACCATATCGCTAGGTCGTGCCATTGTCGAGAATCCGCCGTAGGATTTGCATTGGATTCGCATTCGGTCAGGAAAGTAGATCGCCGCACTTTGTTCTACGAAGACGAATGGCTAGCTCCTCCTGTTCCTCCCTTGGGTTCGCAACACCGGAACCGGGGATAGTAGAGGCTTGCCCGATGCTGGAGTTCCGTCAGCTTGCCCGAAGAAGAATCGCAGGATGTACTGGATGTGTTTATTCGGATCCTTGAATTTCTAGAAGGACTGAATTTTAACGATGGAAGTGTTTATGGTGCTCGATCTTTATCGTGGACCTTGTTTAAAGCTGACTTTGGCGGATTTTGTATTTTGCTTACGTTAAGGGAGTGAGAGGGTTTGACGTGAAGGAGGAATATTTACTAACATGATCAAGGAGTATGCATATAAATTGGTGCAACTTAATCGTCTAATAAAATAAGATATTATATCGTCTATTTTAGGATACATTCTTTACATTTAAAGAAAACTGTTAATTACTTAATTTTCGTAACAATTCTTTTTGTATCAAAATGTTCGGTGACTAATATATTATTAATATTCCTCTAGAAGTATAGATCCGTAGCGAGTCGATTTCTCATTTTGTTTCATTCATACGCCTGTTAAAAGCATTGAAGAAGTCGGACACTTTTCAAATCTCTGCATAAAAATGTAGACAAGAAGAATTAATAAAAATAAACAGATCATTGTGGTGAAAAATTTGGTACTTTCAATGGCTACGTGTGTTACGTTGCGTCAAATGAAGTCGTTTAAATACTACAAGTGGTTCATTGTGATAAGTAAAAATTAAAGATAAAAATACAATTATTATAAATAGAAATACAATAATTATTTGTCATAGTACGACTCGTTATTACTGCAACACAAAAGAAAACAACAACAAAGCAAGTCCTACTTATTTAAATATCAATAGAACAGTATCGACTTATTCCACTTATTTTTATGAACTCATTCAAACCTCCCCGCACAACTCCGATTCACCTCGACTAATCTCCTCCTCAGCAACTCTATTTACCATCGAAACAATCACACCAACCTTTCTCCCTTGGAAACCACCCCTGATACTTTATCAAAACACCACATCTCTCTCTTCCCACCGTTCACTCGAATCTTACCGAAACTACGCGTTAAATCAGCCGCCTAACAACTGCAATTCCTCCGTACCACGAGGTCCTTCTACCATTCTGCGCTCGTAACAGAATCAAACCAATGTCCACGGACATTATACAGTTATTTGGATATTACACAGCGACCGTACCAGTCGTACCACCTATGGACACAAACTCACCCCCTACCAAATTCCCCTGTATCACAAACGGATACATCTGAACCCGTAGCGCTGTCGCGAGATCAGTGCTTGTCAAAGCACTGACAGAGAGAGAGAGAGAGAAATGGAGAGAAAAATGGAAAGAGAGACAAAAAGGGAAATATAGAAAAAGAGACAAAGTGGGAAATATAGAAAGAGAAGTAAAGAGGAAAATATAGAAAAAGAGGCAAAGAGGGAAACATAGAAAGAGAACGAGGAAGATAGAGAGAAATGCAGAATGAGCGAAAGATAGAAGGAAATAGAGGGCAAGAGAGAGAGAGAGAGATAAATATAGAAAGAGAGGCAAAGAGAGAAAGACAAAGAGAAAGAGGAGGACAGAGAGAAATGCAGAATGAGATAAAAAGAGGGAAAGGCAGAAGGAGAGAACGAGAGAGAGGATGGGAGCATGCAGCGGTGGACCTGCATCGAGGAACCGAGAAGCAAGAAGGCAGCGACACGAGTGAAAGCGTCGATGTTTGGGTGAATGTGTGCCGGTCGGATAGAGGCAGGGAGGCACGAGGAAAGGCCGATACAATGCTGGCCTCTCCCGCGAGTCGACTTTCCTTGATACATCGCCATTGAGCCATTGTCCGCCTCCCAATGCCCGAACGAAAGACTCCGAGGACGAAAAATTCAATTCAGCTTTTAAATTATTTCTCCCAACCCGCCGTGCCTGCTACCAACCCCCCCTCCCTCTCTCCCCCACCCCCTCTTCCTCTCCCTTTCCCTCCTTTTTCCTCCATCATTCCCCGTTTCGTCCTCGTCCCGCCTCACCCTGTGTCGCGCCACCCCTAACGCGACCGATCTCTTCTTCTCCCTGCCGCCTCTCTGTCCGCAGGAGCAACGACAGAAGACGAGGGGGAGGGGGCGAGTGGTGGCAAGAAAAAAAAGGAAGAAGAAAAATAACGTTGGTTACGTCGTTGCTCGTCGTCCATTCTGTTTGGCTGCGAGGTCGACCGACGATTTCGCTCTTAGCCCCTGCCCCCGTAATCGTAACGAGATCCATTCGTCTCGCCGCGCGTAATGAGACGTTCCCCGGAGAGAAATGCCACCCCGGATGCTTGACGCGCAGACCCGTCAACCCGGGGTGGTTTTCAAGATTTTCTGGACACCCGAGCCTGTCTGATGATCCGCGTCGAGTGCACGTGGATCCGTGGGGTGAACGACGGTGGTTACCGGCGAGGAGAGACTTGCCTTTGGTGGCTCGATTTACGCTGTCGTTTCTAAAGTCTTAGGACACTCGCTCGGTTTCGCGAACTTTAATTATACGGGGTGAACCATGCTACGTGAACCACCAAATTCGTGATAGCTTTATGTGTGCTTTATGTCTGTTTAAAGTCTATTATTAAATTAAAGTCTAGATCTGTTTAATGTTTCAATTGAGATCAATTCGGTTTAATTACTGTGAACTGTGTGATGGAAAAATTTGGTTGGAGTACTGTAAATTATGTACCAAAAAACATTTAGCTCAAATACCGTAAATTGTGGGATGAAAAAATTTGAATAAAATTAAATTAAATTTGACAAAAGTTTCGAATTCTGAATTAGGTGACTTCGAGTCCTTGGGTGTCTCTTATGATGAGATCGAAACTTTAATTTTTGTAAAGGGTCTTCATTCCGAGGTATAATTTTTTCGGAATATTGAGCTAAATTTTAAGTTTCCTATTCTTAAAAGTGTTTGGGGCTATTAAGATTTCTAGAAATTGGGATTCGTGTCCTTGTACAAAGTATTGAAAATGTTTGAAGAGGCTCTACTTTAGAACAGACTTATCAAAAAGGGTGTTGTATGTATTGCAGAAATTACTCTTCGGAGATTTCTATAGCCT